>NC_069500.1:443647705-443795205 GCF_027579735.1 Bombina bombina
TAGAAAAACACAACAATCACAATTGGCTGTATGAATATGTTATACTGAGAGCTTACTTGGCAACTTTATGTCTTGGCTTGTAAATTCATTATGTCCTACTCAGTGTATAAATCATAGGAGAATATTTTATCTAGACACCAAAGGATTATTTCTTAGACAGATGTAATTAAACAATATTGGTGCAACCAATGTAAAGTTAATGTGTAATTCTGTGGTATCATAAAATATACAATTCACTGACAAGGGGGGACCCAATATATATTGTGGTCTCTTTTGGTATTTAGTTACGTTTCCAAAAGTTAATGATATCCCCTTCTATGTTAAGTCCTAGGGGTCTTCTTGTTCTTAGAAGAAATAGCCAGAACCCTTCTCTATGAGAGAGATCTGCTATTCTGTCGCCACCACTTGAACCACCATGTACCCGCTCAATGACTTTCCATTGGAACGTGCAAACATTTTTATTATGTACAAAAATAAAATGACGTGCCAAGTCTGAGCATTCAGATCCCTGCTCAATATTGTTAAGGTGCTCCCTAATGCGTGAGCGTGCCTCTCTTGAGGTACACCCAACATATTGTAGCTTACACTGGGAGCATTCTCCTACATACACCACAAACTTGGTACAGTAATTAGTGCACTCTGTCAAATTAAAAACCTTTTGAGTCACACAAGATTGGAATATCTTAGTGGGTCTGGTATGGCTACAGGCGATGCATTTGGTAAAGTGACATTTGTAATGTCCCTTGGTACTAAGCCAACTGCTAGTTCTAGCTTCCTGTTTCTTGATCATGCTGGGTGCTAGAATGTTGCCCAGAGTGCATCCACGTTTAGAGACAAAGTTACACCCCCTAGACACATAGTCTTTTAAGCTATCCTCCCCTGTTAGTAAGGGTAAATGTTTCCCTATAATTTTGCAAAGTTCATTAAATTGTGGACTGTAGTAGGTGACAAATTTGGGTTTGTCATCATCAAATTGAGAATGCTGTTGTGAATTACGTGCCTGTAGTAAAGTCGACCTGTCTAACCTGCTAACTTCTAAAAATGCACTATTAATTGTTTTTTTCAGAATAACCACGTTTAAGTAGTTGGACTTTCAGGATGTTCCCCTCCCTGCAAAAATGTCAAGCTCATCCGTACAATTTCGCTTTATTCTGATGAACTGGCCTTTCACAACCCCAAAGCCTGTGTGTTTGGGATGAGAGGACCTAGCATGCAAAAATTGTATTCAAAGTTATGGGTTTTCTGTACAGGTTTGTAAGGACTTTACTAGATGCTGTATCACCTATTAAAGTTACATCTAAGTAAGGAATCTGCCTAGTATCCGAAGTAGCGGTAAAGTGAAGATTGATTCCATTATCATTGAGATAGTTAATAAACACCTCAATGCTGTCTTCTCCACCAGTCCAAACAAACAAGAGGTTAACTATGTACCTCTCATAGGACCTAATAAAGGCCCTGAATGGGTTGCTGTCTCCAAAGATCTATTTGGAGAAAGAAATCTTCCCCAAACCTGACATAGGTATGGACTAGCATGAATTCTATTACTCTGAGTAGATCATTTTTCAACTTCTCATCATAGTTACTGTACATATCAAGATAATACTTAACGGCCTCTAATCCAAATCTGTGTAGTATTTTGGAGTAAAGGCTAATTACATCCACTGTAAGCCATGTACGTGTCCTTCAGGTAAGATGGTAATTGGTAAACCATGGGCTACCCAGCCTGATAGCTTCTCAAAAAGGGAGCCGATTCCAGACACTATAGGTCTTTCTCTAACCTCCTCCAAGGATTTATGTACCTTGGGGAGGTGATAAAAGATTGGAATCACTGGGAGGATACAAAGAGAAAGTCAAGTGTCCTGATCCAGAATCCCCATATAAAGTCTATCGTCAAACAGGTCCATAAGTCTCAACCTGAAATAATTTGTAGGGTCTCTATGGAGTCTGAGGTATACTTCAGGGTCATACATTTGTCTCTCTGCTTCAAATATATAAGCCTCTTTATCAAGGACCATAATGCTCCCGCCCTTATCTGCCTGCCTGATGACAATTTAATTTTGTTTCTTCAGGCTATCAAGGGATTGCTCAAAGGTCAGATTATGAGGGGCTCTTTTGTGGTACCTGATAAGATTAACCAAGTCCTCTTCCACCCTATGTTGAAAGGCATCCAAAAATGGGCCTCTCTCCTTGGTAGGGTAAAAGATGGACTTGGGTTTAAAGCCCTTATGTGCAGTTTTCACAAAGGCTGTAGGGGAAGTACTGGACTCAATAGCTAAATCCTGTAATGCAAAATAATCACATCCTTCATTGAAATCTATGATGTCATAGACTTGGGGGTAGTCTAACTCAATGGCATCATACTGAAAAGATGGTTGTACATGGTCCTGAGACTTGGGGTTCCCTATTCGAAAAGAATATATTTAGAGTCAGATCCCTGACTAGTCTATTGAAGTTGATTATAGTTTCAAGCAAATTAAACATCTTCATGGGAACAAAACCTAAACCCAGGCTCAGGACGGATGTTTCCCCCTAGTCAGTTCCATGCATATGTTTCTTTTTCTTGTTACAATTGATTATTATGCTTTCAAATGTTTTTTTCTTATTATTTTACTGAAAAGGTTTAATTTCCCTCTCTGTGTCTCTCTCACTGTCTGTCTCTCTTTCACGCTCTGTGTCTCTGCATCTCTAGCTATCCTGATCAATATTGGATGTGCTAGGCTTGAGGAGATCTCAAGGGGAGTTTTATTTTAAAAATTAGAAAACTATGTGTTATTAATTGGTTATACTCTTTCATGTTTTATTTTTTGTAAAATGTAATTATAATTGTTTAATGGAAGTATTTATTCATATACAATCATAATTGGCCTTGATGTGTTTATTGACTATACAGATATTACCAGAATGACATAGCCTTGCATTGTTGTCTGCATAATCTAGCCCACAGTGAATTCTAAAACAAATACACAGATGTTTATTACATCTTTTTTTATAAAATGAAGCACATGTCAATGTCATTTGTTTATAGTTTAAATATCTGATATTTCAAACCTATTCAATCATTTAATCCATTTAAACATGAAAACAATCACCTAGATTACGAGTTTTGTGTTAGAGGCTATGCGGTGCAGTTTATGCTCACCGCTCACTTACAGACAGCGCTGGTATTACAGGTTTTTACAACCCAGACAAAAAGTGAGCATTGAGCAAAATTTTGCTCCTTACCGCACTCCAATACCAGCGCTGCTTACGTTATCGGTGAGCTGGTGTAACGTGCTCGTGCACGATTTCCCCATAGGAATAAATGGGGAGAGCCGGCTGAAAAAAAGTCTAACACCTGCAAAAAAGCAGCGTAAAGCTATTTAACGCAGCCCCATTGATTCCTATGGGGAAATAGAATTTATGTCTACACCTAACACCCTAACATGAACCCCGAATCTAAACACCCCTAATCTTACACTTATTAACCCTTAATCTGCCGCCCCGACATCGCCGCAACCTACATTATATTATTAACCCCTAATATGCCGCTCCGGACACCGCCGCCACCTACATTATACTTATGAACCCCTAATCTGCTGCCCCCAACATCACCGAACCCTACATTATATTTATTAACCCTTACTCTGCCACCCCCAATGTCGCCTACACTTCTTAACCCCTAATTTGCTGCCCCCAATGTTGCCGCCACTATGATAAAGATATTAACCCCTAAACCGCCGCACTCCCGCCTCGCAAACATTAGTTAAATATTATTAACCCCAAATCTGCCGGCCCTAACATCGACGCCACCTACCTACATTTACTAACCCCTAATCTGTCGCCCCCAATGTCGCCGCCACTATATTAAAGTTATTAACCCATAAAACTAAGTCTAACCCTAAACCTAACACCCCCTAACTTCAATATAATTAAAAGAAATCTAAATAAAATTGCTATAATTAGCTAAATGATACCTATTTAAAACTAAATACATGTAAAATAAACCCTAAGATAGCTACAATATAACTAATAGTTACATTGTATCTATCTTGGGGTTTATTTTTATTTTACAGCCAAGTTTCTATTTATTTTAACTAGGTAGAATAGTTAACTAGGTAGAATAGTTATTAAATAGTTAAACTATTTAATAACTACCTAACTAAAATATATACAAAGATACCTGTAAAATAAAACCTAACCTAAGTTACAATTACACCTAACACTACAATATAATTAAATAAATCCCCAAAATTAAATACAATTAAATAAAATTATCTAAAGTACAAAAAAAATAGCCCTTAGGATTTTTCTACCTTAATTCCGATTGGCTGTTAGAATTCTATCAGCCAATCGGAATTGAAGGGACGCCATCTTGGATGATGTCACTTAAAGGTACCTTCATTCTGTGTTAGCCGTTGATTGAAGAGGATGCTCCGCATCGGATGTCTTGAAGATGGACCCGCTCCGTGCCGGATGGATGAAGATAGAAGATGCCATCTGGATGAAGACTTCTGCCCGTCTGGAGGACCACTTCGCCCGGCTTGCATGAAGACTTCTCCAGGCTTCGTTGAGGACTTCGGCCCTGTTGGATGAAGACTTCTCCCAGTAAGGTGATCTTCAAGGGGTTAGTGTTAGGTTTTTTAAGGGGGTATTGGGTGGGTTTTAGAGTAGGATTGGTTGTGTGGGTGGTGGGTTTTAATGTTGGGGGGATTTGTAATTTTTTTACAGGTAAAAGAGCTGATTACTTTGGGGCAATGCCCCGCAAAAGGCAACTTTAAGGGCTATTTGTAATTTAGTGTAGGGTAGGGCTTTTTTATTTTGGGGGGGCATTTTATTTTGTTAGGGGGCTTAGATTAGGCGTAATTAGTTTAAAAATATTGTAATTTGTTTATTATTTTCTGTAATTTAGTGGGGGGGTTTTGTACTTTAGATAATTTAATTTAATTGTATTTAATTGTTGTTAAATTAGTTAATTTATTTAATTATAGTGTAGTGTTAGGTGTAATTGTAACTTAGGTTAGGTTTTATTTTACAGGTACTTTTGTATTTATTTTAGCTAGGTAGTTATTAAATAGTTAATAACTATTTAGTAACTATTCTAACTAGTTAAAATAAATAAAAACTTACCTATAAAATAAAAATAAACCCTAAGCTAGCTACAATGTAACTATTAGTTATATTGTAGCTAGCTTAGGGTTTATTTTACAGGTGAGTATTTAGTTTTAAATAGGAATTATTTAGTTAATGATAGGAATTTTATTTAGATTTATTTAAATTATATTTAAGTTAGGGGGGTTAGGGTTAAACTTAGATTTGGGGGTTAATAACTTTAGTATAGTGGCGCGACGTTGGGGACGGCAGATTAGGGGTTAATAAATGTAGGTAGGTGCTGGTGATGTTAGGGCTGGCAGATTAGGGGTTAATAATATTTAACTAATGTTTGTGAGGCTGGAGTGCGGCGGTTTAGGGGTTAATATATTTATTATAGTGGCGGCGATATCTGGTTCAGCAGATTAGGGGTTAAAATTTTAATTATAGTGTTTGCGATGTGTGGGGGCCTCAGTTTAGGGGTTAATAGGTAGTTTATGGGTGTTAGTGTACCTTTTAGCACTTTAGTTAAGAGTTTTATGCTACGGCGTTGTAGTGTAAAACTCTTAACTACTGACTTTAAAATGCAGTACTATCTTGATAAAGCCCAGAGAAGGGTGAAATGCGTCGACTTTATGGCATTGTGATATTCTACTATTTATTATAATATTTACTGAGTACTCAGGAACTGTGTACTATAACCCGGGTTATCATTTGGAAAGTAATAATTGCATGTCACAATAACTTTTGTATTAAAGCTGGAGGGTTTCATTGGCCCCTCAAACAGTCTCCTCCTGCATGCATAAGCACTAAGTGCAGGTCACTACTGGAAATTACTGATCGCATCGAAGAAGTAATACCTGTATATTCCATTGAGACGGAGTAAAGCCGTGACGTCAGACGATGCCGGTCACGTGTTACCCGTTGGGCAAGAAACTCCATATAGAAGTGGAAGCATCTCATCGTAAGAACAGGTGAAACGCCCACCACAAAGAAAAAGGTAAAGTACCGATTTACAAATTGGCAACTTCTACAGAAACTCAGGTATTAACCTTTACCTTCGTCTATGAACGGCAATGTGCTCATTTTAAAAGCACCAATTTGTTCTTAAATTCATCATCAGATATCTAAGTAAGACAAAATCTGAATTCAGTATTGCCTCAATTGGAGCGTTATTGGTAACAAACTTTCTAATCTGTGACATATGTTTACTACCTGAATTGGATAGACATTTGCTACAAATATTCTTATTTCAATCATTGTGACATTAGTTTAAATGTTATATTTGTATCCATATACAGTAAAGGTTCCGTACTAACGGACAATATCAAGTGAAATTTTGCAGTATATTCAATATGAGATTTTTTCACACTTGGAGATTGTAAATCAAATTTCCAGATTTATTTTATATGTGTTTTATGTGTTTTCTAGGGAGACGTCCATCAATACATTTTTAAAGTGTTGTATTTTAAATTAAACATTTGTTATATTATTTACTATTGAAAGTGTTGATATTTTCAGCCTCTGGCGCCTTCTCTATACCCCAATCCTTTATTTTGTAATCTACATAATCAGACAAGACTTAGGGATATTGTCTTTTAGAGAGGTGTTTAATATCCTACGGCTAGATTTAGAGTTTTGTCGGTAACGACCCGCGTATCTAACGCTGGCTTTTTTCTGGCCGCACCTTTAAAATAACTCTGGTATTGAGAGTCCACAGAATGGCTGCGTTAGGCTCCAAAAAAGGAGCGTAGAGCATATTTAACGCAACTTCAACTCTCGATACCAGAGTTGCTTACGGACGCGGCCAGCCTCAAAAACGTGCTTGTGCATGATTCCCCCATAGGAAACAATGGGGCTGTTTGAACTGAAAAAAAAAAAACACCTGCAAAAAAGCAGCGTTCAGCTCCTAACGCAGCCCCATTGTTTCCTATGGGGAAACACTTCCTACGTCTGCACCTAACACTCTAACATGTACCCCGAGTCTAAACACCCCTAACCTTACACTTATTAACCCCTATTCTGCCGCCCCCACTATCGCTGACCGCTGCATATTATTATTAACCCCTAATCTGCCGCTCCGTAAACCGTCGCTACTTACATTATCCCTATGTACCCCTAATCTGCTGCCCCTAACACCGCCGACCCCTATATTATATTTATTAACCCCTAATCTGCCCCCCACAACGTCGCCTCCACCTGCCTACACTTATTAACCCCGAATCTGCTGAGCGGACTGCACCGCTATTATAATAAAGTTATTAACCCCTAATCCGCCTCACTAACCCTATAATAAATAGTATTAACCCCTAATCTGCCCTTCCTAACATCGCTGACACCTAACTTCAAACATTAACCCCTAATCTGCCGACTGGAGCTCACCGCTATTCTAATAAATGTATTAACCCCTAAAGCTAAGTCTAACCCTAACACTAACACCCCCTTAAATTAAATATAATTTACATCTAACGAAATTAACTCTTATTAAATAAATTATTCCTATTTAAAGCTAAATACTTACCTGTAAAATAAATCCTAATATAGCTACAATATAAATTATAATTATATTATAGCTATTTTAGGATTAATATTTATTTTCCAGGTAACTTTGTATTTATTTTAACCAGGTACAATAGCTATTAAATAGTTAAGAACTATTTAATAGCTAAAATAGTTAAAATAATTACAAATTTACCTGTAAAATAAATCCTAACCTAAGTTACAATTAAACCTAACACTACACTATCAATAAATTAATTAAATAAAATACCTATAATTATCTACAATTAAACCTAACACTACACTATCAATAAATAAATTAAATACAATTCCTACAAATAAATACAATGAAATAAACTAACTAAAGTACAAAAAATAAAAAAGAACTAAGTTACAAAAAATAAAAAATATTTACAAACATTAGAAATATATTACAACAATTTTAAACTAATTACACCTACTCTAAGCCCCCCAATAAAATAACAAAGCCCCCCAAAATAAAAAAATGCCATACCCTATTCTAAATTACTAAAGTTCAAAGCTCTTTTACCTTACCAGCCCTGAACAGGGCCCTTTGCGGGGCATGCCCCAAGAAGTTCAGCTCTTTTGCATGTAAAAAAAAAAACATACAATACCCCCCCCAACATTACAACCCACCACCCACATACCCCTAATCTAACCCAAACCCCCCTTAAATAAACCTAACACTAAGCCCCTGAAGATCTCTCTACCTTGAGTCGTCTTCACCCAGCCGAGCCAAATTCTTCATCCAAGCAGAGCAAGAAGAGGTACTCCATCAGGTAGAAGTCTTCATCCAAGCGGGGCAGAAGAGGTCTTCCATCCAACTGAAGTCTTCATCCAAGAGGCATCTTCTATCGTCATCCATCCGCAGCGGAGCGGCAGCATCCTGAAGACCTCCGACGCGGAACATCCATCCTGGCCGACGACTGAACGACGAATGACGGTTCCTTTAAATGACGTCATCCAAGATGGCGTCCCTCGAATTCTGATTGGCTGATAGGATTCTATCAGCCAATCGGAATTAAGGTAGGAATATTCTGATTGGCTGATGGAATAAGCCAATCAGAATCAAGTTCAATCCGATTGGCTGATCCAATCAGCCAATCAGATTGAGCTCACATTCTATTGGCTGTTCAGATCAGCCAATAGAATGCGAGCTCAATCTGATTGGCTGATCGGATCAGCCAATCGGATTGAACTTGAATCTGATTGGCTGATTCCATCAGCCAATCAGAATTTTCCTACCTTAATTCCGATTGACTGATAGAATCCTAACAGCCAATCGGAATTCGACGGACGCCATCTTGGATGACGTCATTTAAAGGAACCGTCATTCGGCGAGTAGGTGTCGGTAAAAGAGGTTGGATCCGCGCCGGCTGGAAGATGATGGCTCCGGAAGAAAGAAGATTGAAGATGCTGCTTCATAGAAGACTTCATCCCGATGATGGACTTCTTCAGCGCCCGCTTGGATTAAGACTTCAGCCCGATGATGGATTTCTTCAGCCGCCGCTTGGATCCAGACTTCAGCCCGAGGATGGACGTCACTCTTCAGCCCCCGCTTGGGCTTGGATGAAGATTTCGGAGGCTCTTCTGGACAGATCGGGACCCGGTGTGGTGAAGACAAGGTAGGGAGATCCTCAGGTGCTTAGTGTTAGGTTTATTTAAGGGGGGTTTGGGTTAGATTAGGGGTATGTGGGTGGTGGGTTGTAATGTTGGGGGGGGTATTGTATGTGTTTTTTTTACAGGCAAAATAGCTGAATTCTTTGGGGCATGCCCCGCAAAGGGCCCTTTTCAGGGCTGGTAAGGTAAAAGAGCTTTGAATTTTTTTAATTTAGAATAGGGTAGGGCATTTTTTTATTTTGGGGGGCTTTGTTATTTTATTAGGGGGCTTAGAGTAGGTGTAATTAGTTTAAAATTGTTGTAATATTTTTCTAATGTTTGTAAATATTTTTTTATTTTTTGTAACTTAGTTCTTTTTTATTTTTTGTACTTTAGTTAGTTTATTTAATTGTATTTATTTGTAGGTATTGTATTTAATTAATTTATTGATAGTTTAGTGTTAGGTTTAATTGTAGATAATTGTAGGTATTGTATTTAATCAATTTATTGATAGTGTAGTGTTAGGTTTAATTGTAACTTAGGTTAGGATTTATTTTACAGGTAATTTTGTAATTATTTTAACTAGGTAACTATTAAATAGTTATTAACTATTTAATAGCTATTGTACCTGTTTAATATAATTACAAAGTTGCCTGTAAAATAAATGTTAATCCTAAAATAGCTACAATATAATTATAATTTATATTGTAGCTATATTAGGGTTTATTTTACAGGTAAGTATTTAGCTTTAAATAGGAATAATTTATTTAATAATAGTTAATTTATTTCGTTACATTTAAATTATATTTAAGTTAGGGGGGTGTTAGGGTTAGAGTTAGACTTAGCTTTAGGGGTTAATACATTTATTATAGTAGTGGTGTGGTCCGGTCGGCAGATTAGGGGTTAATTATTGTAGGTAGGTGGAGGCGACGTTGGGGGCGGCAGATTAGGGGTTAATAAATATAATATAGGGGGCGGCGATGTTAGGGGCAGCAGATTAGGAGTACATAGGGATAACGTAGCTGGCGGCGGTGTACGGAGCGGCAGATTAGGGGTTAAAATTTTTTTAATAGAGTGGCGGCGATGTGGGGGGACCTCGGTTTAGGGGTACATAGGTAGTTTATGTGTGTTAGTGTACTTTAGAGCACAGTAGTTAAGAGCTTTATAAACCGGCGTTAGCCCAGAAAGCTCTTAACTTCTGACTTTTTTCTGCGGCTGGAGTTTTGTCGTTAGATTTCTAACGCTCACCTCAGCCACGACTCTAAATACCGGCGTTAGAAAGATCCCATTGAAAAGATAGGATACGCAAATGGCGTAGGGGGATCTGCAGTATGGAAAAGTCGCGGCTGCAAAGTGAGCGTTAGACCCTTTCCTGACTGACTCCAAATACCAGCGGGCGGTAAAAACCAGCGTTAGGAGCCTCTAAGGCTGGTTTTGACGGCTACCGCCCAACTCTAAATCTAGGCCTTAATGTATATATTTGTTCTTACATGACATTTTAAAATGAGTGTTCTTCTCATTCTGTTACAGATCCAGCCATTGGAATAATGAAGTTTCATCAAAGAAATGATGTCATATTATAGAACTCTCCATTATGCATTTTGACTGTTTTTCACAGTTAGACAGTGGTAGTTCATGTGTGTCATATAGATAACATTGTGCTCACTCCAATGGAGTCATTTATAAGTCAGCATTGATTGGCTAAAATTAAAGTCTGCCAAAATAACTGAGATAAGGGGCAGTCAGCAGAGGATTAGATACAAGGCAATCACAGAGGTAAAAAGTGTATTAATATAACAGTGTTGGTTGTGCAAAACTGGGGAATGGGTAATAAAGGGATTATCTATCTTTCTAAACAATAAAAATGTTCAAGTAGACTGTACCTTTAACACCTTGACTGCAACAGATTGTGATCCAACTCACTGCAGCCAATGAGTTAAGGGTATTTATTCCAAGAACATTCTCCATATAAGCTATATTCACACTTAAAGGGACAGTACTATATAGGGACAGTATACTATAAAATAGTTTTTCCCTTAATGTGTTTCCAATTACTTTTTTTACTACCTGCAGAGTATAAAATGTATGAGATTTAAATTTAAGGTTAAATTGTGTTTATGAATAAGCTGATTTTGTGTTTTGAAGCCACAACCTAATAAAATGGGTTGAGCTTGTAGGTATTATCAGATTTCATTACTTAATCACATTGTGTACATATACCTGCTTCTTTATCTTATATCTGACCATAATAAAATCTCCAATACCAATGGAAATTAACATTTTATTACCTTACCTGTTCTATACCCCACCGGGAGTGTAATTTATTCTACTGGCTGTGTTTACATAGCTTGGACTTAGAGCCAAAAACTTCCAGTAAAGGTGGGGATACTACAGGCTAAATCAACTATTTCAAATGCCAATAAAAGGGTAATAGACATACTTGTAAACAATTTAATACAGTCCAGCAGGTAAAAGTGGATCATTGGGAACACATTAAAGGGGAGAACATCTTTAAATAAAACGTCCCTTTAAGCTACATCATCTGTAAATAACTTTGCAGGTTTTGGATATTTCAGTGGTAGTTCTGTTCTATGACTATTAAAAATAAAGAACTATATTAAGTTGGATTATAGCCTCCAATATTAATAATAGGAACCATGATTTGAAAATCAGTTGCTCTTTTGAATTTTATTTGTCCTAATTTTCCTTTTGAAGTGTAAACTTTATTAATTCCCTATAAAGATATATGCGCATACCAGGCATTCCAGAATTTACTCTGAATATTTGTCCTTGTCACCTGTCACAATAACCTCAGGAATGTTAGCGTTTACTGTTATCTCATGAAAATATATGTGCTTAATTCCTAGACAAATGCATATCTGTATGTCCTAATGTGGCTGCTAATTGGTGTGTTAAAACCAGTCAAGTGCCTTAGAGACAACAGTTATCCAAATTCACACTCATAACATTATTTCCAACAATCTAGGATTCTTTTTTTTTAGTATTGTATGTTACCAAGTAACTAATGGGTAGATTACGAGTTTTGCGTTAACAGGGGTGCAGTGCTAACGAGCAGTTTATGCTCACCGCTTACTTACAGACAGCGCTGGTATTACGGGTTTTTACAAACCCGGCGTTAACCGCAAAAAGTGAGCGTAGAGCAAAATTTTGCTCCACATCTTACCTCAATACCAGCGCTGCTTACGCTAGCGGTGAGCTGGCTGAACGTGCTTGTGCACGATTTCCCCATAGGAATCAATGGGGAAGAGCCGGGTGAAAAAAACCTAACACCTGCAAAAAAGCAGCGTTTAGCTCTTAACGCAGCCCCATTGATTCCTATGGGGAAAGAAAATGTATGTCTACACCTAACACCCTAACATGAACCCCCAGTCTAAAAACCCCTAATCTTACACTTATTAACCCCTAATCTGCCGCCCCGACATTGCCAACACCTACATTATATTATTAACTCCTAACCTGCCGCTCCGGACACCGCCATCACTATAATAAATATATTAACCCCTAAACTGCTGCACTCCCGCATTGCAAATACTAGTTAAATATTATAAACCCCTAATCTGCCATCCCTAACATCGCCAACACCTACCTACATTTATTAACCCCTAATCTGCCACCCCCAACGTCGCCGCCACTATATTAAAGTTATTAAGCCCTAAATCTAAGTCTAACCCTAACCCCCCCCTAACTTAAATATAATTTAAATAAATCTTAATAAATATAACTATCATTAACTAAATAATTCCTATTTAAAACTAAATACTTACCTATAAAATAAACCCTAAGATAGCTACAATATATCTAATAGTTACATTGTAGCTAGTTTAGGGTTTATTTTTATTTTACAGGCAAGTTTGTATGTATTTTAACTAGGTAGAATAGTTACTAAATAGTTATTAAGTATTTAATATCTACCTAGCTAAAATAAATACAAAAGTACCTGTAAAATAAAACCAAACCTAAGTTACAAATACACCTAACACTACACTATAATTAAATTAATTCCCTAAATTAAATGCAATTAAATAATAGTATCTAAAGTACAACCCCCCCCCCCACTAAATTACAGAAAATAATAAACAAATTACAAGATTTTTAAACTAAATACACCTAATCTAATCCCCCTAACAAAATAAAAAAGCCCCCCAAAATAAAAAAGCCCTACCCTACCCTAAATTACAAATAGCCCTTAAAAGGGCCTTTTGCGGGGCATTGCCCCAAAGTAATCAGCTCTTTTACCTGTAACAAAATTACAAATCCCCCCCAACATTAAAACCCACCACTCACACAACCAACCCTACTCTAAAAATCACCCAATCCCCCCTTAAAAAACCTAACACTAACCCCTTGAAGATCACCTTCCCGGGAGACATCTTCACCCAACCGGGCCTCAAAGTAGCCGGGAGAAGTATTCATCCAAGCCGGACGAAGTGGTCCTCCAGACTGGCAGAAGTGTTTATCCAGACGGCATCTTCTATCTTCATCCATCCGGCGCGGAGCAGGTCCATCTTCAAGACATCCGGCGCGGAGCATCCTTCCATCGAAGTCTTCTTACTAAATGACGGTTCCTTTAAGTGACGTCATCCAACAGCCAATGGAACAGCCAATAGAATGCCAGCTCAATCCTATTGGCTGATTGGATCAGACAATCAGAGTTGAAGGGACGCCATCTTGGATGACGTCATTTAAAGACATCTGCGCAGGATGTCTTGAAGGGACGCCATCTTGGATGACGTCATTTAAAGACATCTGCGCCGGATGTCTTGAAGATGGACCCACTCCGCGCCGGATGGATGAAGATAGAAGATGCCGCCTGGATGAGGACTTCTGCCCATCTGGAGGACCACTTCACCGGCTTGGATGAAGACTTCTCCCGGTTTCGTTGAGGACTTCGGCCCGGTTGGGTGAAGGCGTCTCCCGGTAAGGTGATCTTCAAGGGGTTAGTGTTAGGTTTTTTTAAGGGGGGATTGGGTGGGTTTTAGAGTAGGGTTGTGTGAGTGGTGGGTTTTAATGTTGGGGGATTTGTATTTTTTTTTACAGGTAAAATAGCTGATTACTTTGGGGCAATGCCCCACAAAAGGCCCTTTTAAGGGCTATTTGTAATTTAGTGTTTTTTTTATTTTTGGGGGGGGGGCTTTTTTATTTTGTTAGGGGGATTACATTAGGTGTAATTAGTTTTAAAATCTTGTAATTTGTTTATTATTTTCTGTAATTTAGTGGGGTTTTTTGTACTTTAGATAATTTTATTTAATTGTATTTAATTTAGGGAATTCATTTAATTATAGTGTATAGTGTAGATTTATTTAAATTATATTTAAATTAGGGGGGTTAGGGTTAAGGTTAGACTTAGATTTAGGGGTTAATAACTTTAATATAGTGGCGACAACGTTGGGGCGGCAGATTAGGGGTTAATAAATGTAGGTAGGTGTCTGCGATGTTAGGGATGGCAGATTAGGGGTTAATAATATTTAACTAATGTTTGCGATGCGGGAGTGCGGCAGTTTAGCGGTTAATATATTTATTATGTCCGGTTTGGCAGATTAGGGGTTAAAAATTTACTTTTAGTGTTTGCGATGTGGGAGGGCCTCGGTTTAGGGGTTAATAGGTAGTTTATGGATGTTAGTGTACTTTTTAGCACTTTATAGTTAAGAGTTTTATGCTACGGCTTTGTAGTGTAAAACTCTTAACTACTGACTTTAAAATGCGGTACCAGGCTTGACAGGAGAGGGTCTACCACTCACATTTTGGACGACTAGTAATACTGACGCTATGCAAATCCCATTGAAAAAATAGGATACGCAATTGACGTAAATGGATTTGCAGTATTTCCGAGTCTGGCCAAAAAAGTGAGCGGTACACCTGTACCTGCAGGACTCGTAATACCAGCGGGCGTTAAAAAACTCGTAATCTAGCCGTAAGTGTGTAAGACAATTGAGACGCCTGATATCAAAACAATAACAAATGTGATTCAGCATCAATATATATTTGATTAAATGTACCCATACAAAATGATAATAGGTGTTATTATTTCAGCCATGCCTTCTGAACTGGTTCATTTACTGCCATAAAGAGGGCTTTACACTTCCCCTGCCCTCCCTGAAAGAAGGACCGGAGAGTAACTTTTAATGTATACTGTGATGTAGAAAATGTGTATAATTTTTTAAAGAGATGTGTGAAGTATAATCATTTCTCACACTTTAGTTACACATATAGCTCACAATTTTATTTTGCTATTAGCGCTGCGGAATTTGTTGGCGCTCTACAATTAACCGATAATAATATTTGTCAGGGGGAAATGAGTGTTTACCCCTGGTGTTATTATTATGCAGATCACAGCTGCAAACTTAAAAGGTTTTCCTAATAGATGGTTTTGTCTCACTTACTATCTTGCAACTACTACAGATGAAAATAGTTCAAAAAGAAGAGTAAGTGAATAGTTGCTACAGGGTTATTTTGTTTATGAACAAAGGAAGTTTATGTTCACAAAGATATCAGCACGACCCCAAAAGGCTATGCTGAGGAGAACTGTGCTTAGTGGAGAATGGCAGAATCACACTGCTGGAGGCATGTGTATGTAACAAGATTGTTCGGTAGCTTGAGAGCTCAAAGGAAACAGGTGTTGAATCTAGCAGTTCAGACTAAGAAACAAGTTTGTTAACTGCGCTCCCGGGAAGGAGCTGAGCGGCTGGGCAGCAACAACTGAGAGAGCGAGGTTGACTGACGGATGACGTCAGAGGGCGATCAGCTGGGTGTCGGGTGAGCCGTTTACTGGAACTCCGTTGTAGGAGCTTGTTAATATGTCACAGAGGCAGTTCGATGAATAAATTATGGCGATCACAATACTTCACCCCTTGAACAGTGTGGATGTTATGTTTGTTAGCAAGGTGACGAGACGATGTCCGGAGGATTTGCAGTAGCCGGAAAAGGATCACTGGTTCAGTTGTTAGGTTTGCCCAATATAAAAGAAAGGGGAATCGGCTTCTTCAATTCAGGGTTGTTTTTAAAGAGAGCAAGTGTAGCTACCTAAGGTAGTAAGCAGCGTAGGCGTAGAGTAGGTATTAAGGAGCTTAGAACACAGGATGTAACTGAGTAGTTCCACAAAATTACTAAGCACTAGGAACAGGGTGTGTTGGTGATTTAAAGGGTTTCTGGGAGGAGTTTAGACAGGAAGGGAGAGAAATAAGGTGAATCCTGACAATAATAATAATAATAATCATAAAACGGTAACATATTTCTACATTGTTAGTGTCTGAAGGGTTTCTGCACTCTACAAATTTTGCTGATTTCAAATGGTTAAATAATCGATGTATCACTAAAAAAAGAGCTCACAACCATCTTTTGGGAGAAATGTTACTGTTTTAGAAACGATATCCTGCTGTCCTTAACTCCATTTCTACACCAGTTTCAGTGAAGCTAAGGACCAGATATAAATCCAACCCATAAACATTAAGTTCTGACCACATACTGCCCAGACACTCCATTGATTCGCTTTATCCTAACCTGCACCTTAATAAATCCACCCCAGGCCTCTTGGTTCAGTGTAAAAAAAAAGTTAATTTTTTTTTAAATATTGATAATGAGCTCAACACACTCTCACTGATTCTCTTGAGAAAGCCCGGCTGGAGCCCGGGAGAAACGCGTACAGGTTTTGTGACATCTAGTGGTCCTGACTGTGTGCTGTACCTGAAGGTCACGTGACCAACTCTGACTTTCTTCAGAGATTCTAGGAAGTTTTTGGCAGTGACACAAAAGTGTCTTCACGGACAACACCCAGTTATGGATTTCAAAAAGTGTATAGAATAAAGCTTGTAGTAAGTGCTTTTTAATTTGAGCATTTTTTAGTTTAATCAAATAACACTTAAATTAGGTTTGCGCTCTGTTTTCTTCTTCACGTTCATCACACTCTCACTTTCAATAGTGTTACAAAGTGCACGTAAAAATTAGATGTAATAATATAGCTGATATCCCCTGTTATTGCATACATAAGTATTTTATCCTTTGTGACATATATATTATTTTTATTATTTGATGTCTCTGCAAAAATCACAGATAAATCTCACAGTATAATAACAAAACATTTTTTGTTGATAATGATGATGATGATTATGATTAGTATTACAATTACTATTATTATTTGTATTAATATTATTATTTATTTGTAAAACTACATGTATAAGATTAATAAGGTACACAATACTTTGTTGTTATACCCAGTGATACAAATCAGATACTAGAAAAAAAAATCAACAATACAAATTGATAAAGGATGAGAATAGTTTACTAAATGATTTTACAAACAGCACATACTTCTGTAAAGCTCAGATAAGTTTGTGCTTCACCAGTTTGCTATAATAATCTTGCTCATAAATTTCCATCTTTATTCTCATGCTATTGGTGACAGGTGCGTGATGCTCACCTCTTTGGGCACTTGTTAATATTCTATTGCTTTGCCTGGGTTTAATTCATTATATTCAATTCTGTAAACCTAATTGGTTTTGTCTTTTTGGGTACAAACATAATTTGTTTGCTGTCAGTCAATAGTATGATGAGTAATTTAGGCAAGATCCATTGTTCATGTCATTGTGACAATTTAATGGCAATTTGGCATTATGGTCAACACAGTATTCAGCTGCCAATTCTATGTGATGTTTATCACTGGGCATTATTCCTGTTACGTGTGTTTATTTATAATTATGCATGCTCATACTCTGGTTGAGCTTGATAAAGGAGCAGATGGTATCAAATGCTGTATGCGGTTTAAATCTGTTTGAGCAAATGGCCCTTTTATATTCACTAAAGGTCGGTTAAGGAATAAATTGCTATTTTTAACTACTTGGTCCATATCTCTTCTGAAGCAAGACGTGTGATTGAGAATACTGAGTTAAAAATGTGCTACCTTAAGGCAGACCAAGAAATCACATTATGGTGCTACAGGGGGGGTGTATTGCCAAAATAAGAAAAGAGCAGATGTCTCAAAAAAAAAATCTTAACCGCCAAGCAATGCATGAATGCGTCAAGTCTTCCACATAAAAAGACAAAAATATATGGCAAGCAGGTGCTCTTTATTAGGTTGACATCCTAACCCTTCATCATACCAGTGTAATACTGAATGTATGCTCCTTAAATAGCACCTTAATCTGTTACACCTGTTAAGGTATTCATACTGACCAAATGCACCATACACATTACTCTAGTGGTGGCCACATATATTGCATCTTTCTTGTTCATACAGAGGTGTAATGAGAAGATACAATACATGGGTAACTGATATTCGGTCAGATATGTCTATAATCAACATTTTTACGATATTGTATACATCAGTAATATGAAATACAATAAACAATTTATACAGATTACATCAAAATCAAAACAGATAAAATAACTTTACATAAATAAATGTAAATCATATTCCTTATTTAGGCCTTTAGGAAATATAGTACCCAATCTGTTTATCCAACCTACCTCCTTCCTTTTTAGGACTAACTCTCTATCACCCCTCTTCTAAGAGGGGGTACATGCTCAATCACCTGAAAACTTAATTGGCTTAAATTATGGCCTTTCTTAGGCCTAGATTTAGAGTTTGGCGTCAGCCGTCAAAACGAGCATTAGAGGCTCCTAACGCTGGTTTTGGGCTACCGCTGGTATTTAGAGTCATGTAGGTAAGGGTCTAACGCTCACTTTCCAGCCGTGACTTTTCCATACCGCAGATCCCCCTACGCCATTTGCGTAGCCTATCTTTTCAATGGGATCTTTCTAACGCTGGTATTTAGAGTCGTGGCTGAAGTGAGCGTTAGAAATCTAACGACAAAACTCCAGCCGCAGAAAAAAGTCAGTAGTTAAGAGCTTTCTGGGCTAACGCCGGTTTATAAAGATCTTAACTACTGTGCTCTAAAGTACACTAACACCCATAAACTGCCTATGTACCCCTAAACCGAGGTCCCCCCATATCGCCGCCACTCTATTAAAATTTTTTAACCCCTAATCTGCCAACCGCACACCGCCGCCACCTACGTTATCCCTATGTACCCCTAATCTGCTGCCCCTAACACCACCGACCCCTATATTATATTTATTAACCCCTAATCTGCCACACCCAACGTCGCCTCCACCTACCTACAATTATTAACCCCTAATCTGCCGACCGGACCTCACCGCCACTATAATAAATGTATTAACCCCTAATCCGCCTCACTAACCCTATGATAAATAGTATTAACCCCTAATCTGCCCTCCCTAACATCGCCGACACCTAACTTCAAGTATTAACCCCTAATCTGCCGACCGGACCTCACCGCTACTCTAATACATTTTTTAACCCCTAAAGCTAATTCTAACCCTAACCCTAACACCCCCTAAATTAAATATAATTTTAATCTAACGAAATAAATTAACTCTTATTAAATAAATTATTCCTATTTAAAGCTAAATACTTACCTGTAAAATAAACCCTAATATAGCTACAATATAAATTATAATTATATTGTAGCTATTTTAGGATTAATATTTATTTTACAGGCAACTTTGTAATTATTTTAACCAGGTACAATAGCTATTAAATAGTTAATAACTATTTAATAGTTACCTAGTTAAAATAATTACAAAATTACCTGTAAAATAAATCCTAACCTAAGTTACAATTAAACCTAACACTACACTATCATTACATTAATTAAATAAAATACCTACAATTACCTACAATTAAACCTAACACTACACTATCAATAAATTAATTAAATACAATACCTACAAATAAATACAATTAAATAAACTAACTAAAGTACAAAAAATAAAAAAGAACTAAGTTACAAAAAATAAAAAAATATTTACAAACATTAGAAAAATATTACAACAATTTTAAACTAATTACACCTACTCTAAGCCCCCTAATAAAATAACAAAGCCCCCCAAAATAAAAAAATGCCCTACCCTATTCTAAAATTAAAATAGAAAAGCTCTTTTACCTTACCAGCCCTTAAAAGGGCCCTTTGCGGGGCATGCCCCAAAGAATTCAGCTCTTTTGCCTGTAAAAAAAAAATATACAATACCCCCCCCCAACATTAGAACCCACCACCCACATACCCCTAATCTAACCCAACCCCCCCTTAAATAAACCTAACACTAAGCCCCTGAAGATCTCCCTACCTTGTCTTCACCACACCGGGTCCTGATCGGTCCAAAAGAGCCTCCGAAGTCTTGATCCAAGCCCAAGCGGGGGCTGAAGAGTGACGTCCATCCTCCGGCTGAAGTCTTGATCCAAGCGGCGGCTGAAGAATTCCATCTTCGGGCAGAAGAGTAGATCCGGACCGGCAAACATCTTCATCCAAGCCGCATCTTCTATGTTCTTCCATCCGATGACGAGCGGCTCCATCTTGAAGACCTCCAGCGCGGATCCATCCTCTTCTTCCGACGACTAGACGACGAATGAAGGTTCCTTTAAGGGATGTCATCCAAGATGGCGTCCCTCGAATTCCGATTAGCTGATAGGATTCTATCAGCCAATCGGAATTAAGGTAGGAAAATTCTGATTGGCTGATGGAATCAGCCAATCAGATTCAAGTTCAATCCGATTGGCTGATCCAATCAGCCAATCAGATTGAGCTCGCATTCTATTGGCTGATTGCCATATATACAGAGGTGTTGCATTTTCATTTTTTCTACGTGGACTACAGAAGGGGTGAGCAGAGTCCTCACTTTTGGATTTGCTTGCTCTCTGGTGAACTCACTTTGAACTGGTGCTGTACTCAACTTCTTTGATTTGTGCATCATGTCTTCCCAAAGGAAGCAATGTAGTCAGCTCAGAGACATGTGAGGAGTATGGCACCTTGTATTCTGTTGTTGGGATATTTATGAATATTAATAATTAATGATAATAACAAATTATTATTAATATTAATGTTTAATCCCAATTTATAATAACAATCGCCTAGATTACGAGTTTTGTGTTAGAGGCTGTGCGCTGCTAACGAGCAGTTTATGCTCACCGCTCACTTACAGACAGCGCTGGTATTATGGGTTTTTACAAACCCGGCGTTAGTCGCAAAAAAGTGAGCGTAGAGCAAAATGTTGCTCCACATCTCACCTCAATACCAGCGCTGCTAACGTTAGCGGTGAGCTGGTAAAACGTGCTCGAGCATGATTTTCCCATAGGAATCAATGGGGGAGAGCTGGCTGAAAAAAACCTAACACCTGCAAAAAAGCAGCGTTTAGCTCTTAACGCAGCCCCATTGATTCCTATGGGGAAAGAAAATTTATGTCTATACCTAACACCCTAACATGAACCCCGAGTCTAAACACCCCTAATCTTACACTTATTAACCCCTAATCTGCCATCCCCGACATCGCCGACACCTGCATTATATTATTAACCCCTAATCTGCCGCTCCGGACAACGCCGCCACCTACATTATACTTATGAACACCTAATCTGCCGCCCCCCAACATCGCCGACACCTACATTTTATTTATTAAACCCTACTCTGCTGCCCCCAATGTCGCCGCAACCTACCTACATTTATTAACCCCTAATCTGCCGCCCCCAATGTCGCCGCCACTATAATAAAGTTATTAAAGGGACAGTATAGGCCAAAATAAACTTTCATGATTCAGATAGAACATGTAATTTTAAACAATTTTCCAATTTACTTTTATCACCAATTTTGCTTTGTTCTCTTGGTATTCTTAGTTGAAAGCTAATTTCTTAGACCTTGAAGCCCACCTCTTTCAGATTGCATTTTAACAGTTTTTCACCACTAGAGGGTGTTAGTTCACGTATTTCATATAGATAACACTGTGCTCGTGCACGAGAAGTTATCTGGGAGCAGGCACTGATTGGCTAGACTGCAAGTCTGTCAAAAGAACTGAAAAAAGGGGCAGTTTGCAGAGGCTTAGATACAAGATAATCACAGAGGTTAAAAGTATATTATTATAAATGTGTTAGTTATGCAAAACTGGGAAATGGGTAATAAAGGGATTATCTATCTTTTAAAACAATAAAAATTCTGGTGTAGACTGTCCCTTTAACCCCTAAACCTAAGTCTAACCCTAAACCTAACACTCCCAAACTTAAATATAATTAAAATAAATCTAAATAAAATTACTACAATTAACTAAATAATTCCTATTTAAAACTAAATACTTACCTATAAAATAAACCCTAAGCTAGCTACAATATAACTAATAGTTACATTGTAGCTAGCTTAGGGTTTATTTTTATTTTACAGGCAACTTTGTATTTATTTTAACTAGGTAGAATAGTTATTAAATAGTTATTAACTATTTAATAACTACCTAGTTAAAATAAAGACAATTTTACCTGTGAAATAAAACCTAACCTAAGTTACAATTATACCTATCACTACACTACAATTAAATTAATTACCTAAATTAAATACAATTAATTACAATTAAATACAATTATCTAAAGTACAAAACCCCCCCACTAAATTACATAAAATAATAAAGAAATTACAAGATTTTTAAACTAATTACACCTAATCTAATCCCCCTAACATAACAAAAAAAAAAAGCCCTACCCTACACTAAATTACAAATAGCCCTTAAAAGGGCGTTTTGCTGGGCATTGCCCCAAAGTAATCAGCTCTTTTACCTGAAAAAAATTACAATTCCCCCCCCAACATTAAAACCCACCACCCACACAACCAACCCTACTCTAAAACCCACCCAATACCCCCTTAAAAAAACTAACACTAACCCCTTGAAGATCACCTTACCGGGAGACGTCTTCACCCAACCGGGCAGAAGTGGTCCTCCAGACGGGCAGAAGTATTCATCCAACCGGGCAGAAGTGGTCCTCCAGACAGGCAGAAGTCTGCAGTTACTGCAGATTTGCCGGCTAGATGTCCATGATGCAAATCTCCCATTTCATCACATCCCAATGGGGCTCTATTGGTTGAGATCTGGTCACTGTGGAGGTCATTGAAGTAGAGTGAACTCATTTTCATGATCAAGAAACCAGTTTGAGATAATTTGAGCTTTGTGACATGGTGCATTATCCTGCTGGAAGTAGTTATCAGAAGATGGGTACACTGTAGTCATAAAGAGATAGAGATGGTCAGCAACAATACTCAGGTAGGCCGTGGCATTTAAACGATGCTCAATTGGTACAAAGAGAACCAAAGTGTGCCAGGAAAATATCCTCCACACCATTACACCACCACCAGCCTGACCTGTTGATTCAAGGCAGGATAGATCCATGCTTTCATGTTGTTTACGCCAAATTCTGACCCTACCATTTGAATGTCGCAGCTGAAATTGAGACTCATCAGGCAATGTTTTTCCAATCTTCTATTGATCAATTTTGGTGAGCCTGTGCAAATTGTAGCCTCAGTTTCCTGTTCTTAGCTGACCGGAGAGGCAACCGGTGTGGTCTTCTGTTGCTGTAGGCCATCTGCTTCTAGGTTCAACGTGTTGTGGGTTCAGAGATGGTATTCGGCATATCTTGGTTGTAACTAGTGGTTATTTGAGTTACTGTTGCCTTTCTATCATCTCAAACCAGTTTGCCCATTCTCCTCTGACCTCTGACACCAACAAGGCATTGTCGTCCACACATCATGCTTAACAAAAAAAGTTTTTTTTTTATTTATAGGTATTATGATTGCAGGGCACTGGTGAAAAGAAAAATGTCACTAATGCGCTCCACATCAAAGACGGTGTAATTCAACAGTTGGGAGGAGCAGGTCAGGGACAGACTATTTCCAGAGACTTTTGTCACAGGGGTCCGGAGCTCGAATCTGGCAGGCAACAGAGAGCTGGTGAGTAAAATGAAATATATGATTATTTTAAGTATATGCATGGGTGGGGAAATAAAAAAAATATACAAGGGAATAAAGTGGAAAACAAGACAATCTATTTGTCCTTTGTTACAATTTACTAGTCCTGAAAATAATTCTAATCCAAATTAAGAAAGACCCTTATCTGTAAGGGAACAATCATGTATGACAATGATGGGAGTTGCATTCTAGCATACATACACATATGTCATAACTCAACTATCATCATCCACATACATTCCTTGTGTATGTGAGTTATGTATGTGAAAGATGGAAGATGCATTCTTCTGGCATAGTTATATATGACAGAATACAATTCCCTCTCTTTATATTTATATATCATCTCTCTCCATCACTATGGTCCTTCTTTTGTGTTCCCCTCACTCCCCTATGCCCCTTTCTTTTTTTGTTGCCCTATATCCTATCTCCTCATATCCCCTCTCTTATCTGTCCCTCCCAAAGCCCTTTCTTTTTTTAACAAATTTCTTCTTCATATGACCTTTATTTTCCCTCTCCCTACCTCGCCAATACCCGAACTTCACACGCTGTGGCCGTCGTTTCCTTTTGTTATGAGGCTGGAATGTGACTTTAATAATTTAAAATAGTAAATTTGACCGGTGCATGTAAATGCCTTTTTTGGGCGGTGGCCAATATATTATATATATATTTCACTACCCTGGATATAGTTGTTTTAACTCACTATTCATTCATCACTACTAACTATTCTTCACTAATACACATGGTAGACTTACCTGTCTCTTCACCTTGAATGTTTCCAGATCGCAAACTTTTTGCTTTAATGATTTTTTTCATGATTCATCTAGAGCAGCAAATTAATCTACTTTCTAATTTACTCCTCAATTTGTCTTTGTTCTCTTACCGCTAGATTTAGAGTTTTGTCGGTAAAGACCTGCGTAGCTAACGCTGCTTTTTTTCCCAGCGCACCCTTAAGACAACGCTGGTATTTAGAGTTGTATGAGGGGCTGCGTTAGGCTCAGAAAAGGGAGCATTGAGCCTAATTTAGCTCCACTTCAACCCTCAATACCAGCGTTGCTTACGGTAGCGGTAAGATGGAAAAATGTGCTCTTGCACGATATCCCCATAGGAAACAACGGGGCAGTTTGGGCTGAAAAAAACCTAACACTTGCAAAAAAGCAGCGTTCAGATCCTAACGCAGCCTCATTGTTTCCTATGGGGAAACACTCTCTAAGTCTGCACCTAACACCCTAACATGAACCCCGAGTCTAAACACCCCTAACTTTACACTTATTAACCCCTAATCTGCCGCCCCGCTATCGCTGACACCTGCTGTATATTATTAACCCCTAATCTGCTGACCGGACACCGCTGCCACCTACATTATAGCTATGAACCCCTAATATGCTGCCCCTAACATCGCCGACCCCTATATTATATTTATTAACCCCTAATCTGCCCCCCCAATGTTGCCGCTACCTAACTACAATTATTAACCCCTAATCTGCCGACCGGACCTCGCCGCCACTATAATAAATGTATTAACCCCTAAACCGCGGCACTCCCGCCTCGTAAACACTAGAATAAATAGTATTAACCCCTAATCTGCCTTCCCTAACATCGCCGCCACCTACCTACAATTATTAACCCCTAATCTCCTGCCCGCACCGTCGCCGCTACTATAATAAAATTATTAACCCCTAAACCTAACTCTAACCCTAACACCCCCCTAACATAAATATAATTTAAATTAAACAAAATAATATTCCTAAAATTAAATAAAATAATCCTGTTTAAAACTAAATACTTACCTAGAAAATAAACCCTAATATAGCTACAATATAATTAATAATTACATTGTAGCTATTTTAGGATTTATATTTATTTTACAAGCAACTTTGTATTTATTTTAACTAGGTACAATAGCTATTAAATAGTTAATAACTATTTGATAGCTACCTAGTTAAAATAAGTACAAAATTACCTGTAAAATAAATCCTAACCTAAGTTACAAATACACCTAACACTACACTATCATTAAATTAAATAAATTACCTACAATTAGCAAATTTAAAATACAATAAAATAAACTATTCTATAATACAAAAACAAGCAAACACTACATTCCAAAAAATAAAAAAGAATTACAAGAAGTTTAAACTAATTACACCTAATCTAAGCCCCCTAATAAAATAAAAAAATCCCCCCAAAATAAAAAAAATGCCCTACCCTATTCTAAACTACCAAAGTAATCAGCTCTTTTACCAGCCCTTAAAAGGGCTTTTTGCGGGGCATTGCCCCCAAAGTAATCAGCTCTTTTACCTGAAAATAAAAATGCAATACCCCCCCAACATTACCACCCACCACCCACATACCCCTACTCTAACCCACCCAAACCCCCCTTAAAAAACCTATCGCTAACCCCCTGAAGATCATCCTACCTTGAATCGTCTTCACCCAGCCGAGCCAAATTCTTCATCCAAGGTGCGCAGAGGAGGTCCTTCATCCGGTAGAAGTCTTCATCCAAGCGGGGCAAGAAGAGGTCCTCCACCGGTAGAAGTGTTCATCTAGGTGGCGTCTTCAATCTTCATCCATCCGGAGCGGAGCCATCTTCAAAGGAGCCAACCTATTCAACCGACGACTTCCCGATGAATGAAGGTTCCTTTAAGGGACGTCATACAAGATGGCGTCCCTTCAATTACGATTGGCTGATAGGATTCTATCAGCCAATCGGAATTAAGGTAGAAAATATCTGATTGGCTGATGCAATCAGCCAATCAGATTGAAGTTCAATCCGATTGGCTGATCCAATCAGCCAATCGTATTGAGCTTGCATTCTATTGGCCGATCGGAACAGCCAATAGAATGCGAGCTCAATACGATTGGCTGATTGGATCCCCTAATAATGAATAGAATGCAAGCTCAATATGATTAATGTAGGTGGCGGCGATGTGGGGGGGCCTAGGTTTAGGGGTACATAGGTAGTTTATGGGTGTTAGTGTACTTTGTAGCACAGTAGTTAAGAGCTTTATATTCACGCGTTAGCCCATAAAGCTCTTAACTACTGACTTTTTTTGGCGGTAGGAGTCTTGTCGGTAGAGGGTCTACCGCTCACTTCTTCCAAGACTCCAAATACCGGCGTTAGGCAGATCCCATTGAAAAGATAGGATAGGCAATTAGCGTAAGGGGATCTGCGGTAGCCTGGAGTCGCGGTGAGGAAGTGAGCGCTAGACCCTTTCCTGGCTGACTCTAAATACCAGCGGGCGGTAAAAAGCAGCGTTAGGACCCCTTAACACTGCTTTTGACGGCTAACGCCAAACTAAATCTAGGTGTTAGTATCTTTATTTTAAAAAGCATTAATGTAAGCATGGTACCCGGCTGTTTTTTTGTGTGTTTCAAAACCATGGATAGCGCTTGCTTACATTCTTGATTTTTAAAATAAAGATAACAAGAGACCCAAACAAATGTTATGATAGGACTATAAATTTATAAAGTTGCTTAACATTTCATGCTCTTTCGGAATAGTGAAAGTAAAATATTTTGTTTATTATCCCTTGAAGCCAGATGATTCTGCCGTCCATCTACTTGCTGAGACTATCAGCTGACCATTCTCAGCCAATGTATGGCACACGATGCACCTTTTCATGAAATCACATATCTAATTGTTTGGGGTTTTGTTTGTTTTTTTAATTGCTTTATTACCAAAACTGGTTATTATGCAAAAGAGTATAGACAAATTAAATTTAGAATAAAAACCATTAGGAGGTGACATCAGTAGGTAAGGAAATCAATTAAATTAAGATTTACAAATGTACATGATCTAATAACACGTCATGTATTATAGTATACATGGGCAGCGTGTGCAACATCTATTCTAAAGTCATCCCACTTTAGAAATCTTTAAATCTTTTTTTTTTTAATTTGATCAAATTTAGTCTAGATTTTGCATTTCTCTTATTTTCACATGAACCTTAAAGTGAATGTCAATTTTGTCTTATTTTAAGCAATTTTAATATTGCTTTCAAGTTAATAAAGAAAACCGCCGCTTTATTTTTAAAAAAAAAAACAAAGTAAAGGTTATATTTTTATTACCAAATTTGCTCCGTTTTAGGTAGCAGCTCCTCCCACCCGCAACTTCCGGATTTAATCCCCTGTAAGGTATACAGCAGTCCCACCCACTGTATACGTAAAGTCAATGAGCGCTCCCGGCTTTGCTATACACAGCACATGCGTTGCGTACTTACCAAGCGCTCTGAAAAGTCCCATAAGTGTAATAGCGCATGCGCTAAATGTGAACGTGCGTGAGAGCTCTGTGTGACGGCTTCCAAACACAGGCGCATTACATACGAGTGACGTAGCCGAAAGGGGTTTGGTCCCCCCGTGGTTGATCGGATTATTGGTTGACACAAGCGAGCCTACAATGTCAATCATTAATCCAAGATGGCGGGCGGAGGATTGAGATGACGATCGTAATGAAATAAAGCTCAAATACTAGTTAATTAGAGGTTTGCTGAAAAAATGATGAATTAAAGTGGCAGTATTTTAAGGTCAGCTTTTAAGCAGTGTTTAGCATTGAGCTTGACTTTACATTCACTTTAATGCACTATTTTGTGAATAGAGTCTTTAATTATGGAATCTAAATATAATGTTGTACAACATATTCAAAATATTATAGGTAAAACTAAAATCAATATATTTTTTAAACTTTTAACAAAAATAAAAACGTATACATAAATAAATAGTGGGAATGCAATAAACAATTGTGTAAAATAATATAGTCCTTCAATCCCATAGGTTGATATATCATACATATTTTTTTGAGTGTTGTGTTAATCCTTGAAATAGACCTCATGTGAAAAAAAAAATATTTATCTGGATGAAATCTCAACCGGTCTGATTGAAGGACAATATGCTTTAACTTTTTAAAAAAACAATTGTTTTTGCATTAATACTAAATATTGATGTCATCCAACAAACTTATGTATAATTTGTTATACCTTGCCTCGGGCTGATTTTATTCTATCTTTAACAGCAACTCGTATTGCAATAGTGGCAGCAACTGGAAGTAGAGATTTGTCCACTACTCCTCTATGTAAGTTATGACACACTGCAGTGCAGATATAAAACGAAAACAGGACACCCAATCATTGACTGTACATTTTAGGGCACATAGGCTTTACTCTAGAAAACTACATCACCTAAAATTAATTTATTACAGGATATTTGTAAAAAATAAAATAAAATTGAATATACATTTTCTTTGATAATTATTTACAATCGTGCCATACATTTTTTAGGTACCTGCTTCCAGGAGGGATAGAGTATACTTTGAATTGACAGACAAAACTAAAATATCACCATACTGGATATTCAAATATAATTTAGACTAAGGTATAATTTTTTTTTAGATAGGCTGTGACTGTGTTTTTTTTTTAGATAGGAAATAAACCTTTACGGAGACTCTGTGTCTGTACAACATGTTCACAATTTCATTTGTTTCAATGCAACAAAATACTATCATTTCCTGTTTCATCTATTTCAGAACAACGAGGCATGTCTGCAGGGGGAGTCCATGACAGTGAACTTCATTCTCCAGTCATTTCATTTGACAAAAGTGATAATGGAAAAAATCTTTATCCGACAAGCTTCTCACCATCGACAGGGGACGTTGTCCAACCATCTGGCACAGATTATGCCCCCAATGTAGGCGCAGAATGAGCCGACACCTCAGAATCCAACACCTCAAAAGCAACCACCAAACCAGCCAACAGAACAGGCACCACAACATCCATATAGCAGGACGGAGGCATTGTTGAAAATATGACAAATTAATTACATAGCCACATAGACAGTGCATTAGCCCGTGTGAACCTTGAGCAGCGGTAGGCGATGGATCATATGCGTCAATGTATCGCCTGATACATGAATTGGAGCTGTATATTAATAGCTCTTTTCAGGGCCGGATTGGGCAGCCAGGATCCCTGGAAAAATCCCGGTGGGCCGCCGGCACTGGCAGCTCAGCTGGCTGCTGCAGTAGAGAGCAGCAATTTACAAGCAAGTATGAAGCATAGAAACTTAGAAGTTATCACTGTTGCCAGTTCTGTGAGGGAGGCACTCGCCGGCAATCAGAGGGAGCCGCCAGGCTCCAGCAAGCAGCACTGCACAAAGTCACCTGACCAAGCTGGCCTGTCAGTGTCTCACAGACTGACAGGTTCAGTTCAGCCAACCACACAGTCAGTTTAGAGTCGGGACTCGTCACTCGGGAGCGGAGTGGCAGTGGGCCGCTGCCACAGAGCTGTTGTGCTGCTCAGTTTGGGCTGGTAAAAGTTGGCTGCAATGCAATGCTTTGCAATTTGCATATTGCATAGGTGAATATTTGATGTGGGCCTCCCAGTCAGTCTTCACTGTCCCAGCAACTAGCAAATCTATTCTGACTGTATATGGGCCAGCATGCATGAGCATCATACATACAGTATACAGTTACACAGTCAGAATAGATTTGCTGCGTCTGCTACTACTAGTTGCTCTTGCTTAGTATAAATAGGCACTGCCACTATCTGTCTAGTCTAGAGTAGACTGTCTTAAAATAATAACTTAACTGGCTGCAAGCCAATCAGACTGTCTGAGTCGTTCGGTCATGTCACTCACACACTGTCACTGGGTGAGGGAATATGGGGGTGGGCCGGGGCTGTCACCACTTCACGTTAGTCATCTCACACATGTGACATAGTCAGGAGGGAGCCTAGTTGGAGGCCACAAGGGGTTGGACAGACGGCAGCCAATGCTAGGCCAACAAATCAGACTCATCACCGATAATAATACGGATCTGATCAGCATCACTCAGACGGTCAAGGCAGAGGTAGAACACCAGTGCACTAATAACAGTAAGTACAAAAAAAATAAAACTTAAAAAAAAAACTTAAGAACGGTATGTAATGTTTAATTATGTATATGTATTATTTAATATAGGGTATAGTTTACGTACTGTGTAGTGGAATGGTATATTTGTTGTAAATGTAATTTTTTTAATTTAAACAATCAACAGTAATAAATATACATGACTCTTTTTTAGTTTGCCCTATTATCAACCTATCATGTATCATTATCTGCCCTGGTCAAGGGCTTAGGGCAATAATATAATTCTATTGACTTATGAAATTATACCTCCATGTAGTTATTATACTTTTAACTAAACATAATAAGGGTAAATACACACTGACACACATGGACAAACCTACATAAAATATTAATAATATTTAATGTAAATTTGTTCATGTGAGTGTGTATTTTCCCTTATTATGTTTAGTTATTAGACTATTCTACATGGGGGAGGTATCATTTCATGTCAATAGAAATGTTGCATCACATGCTCAGTAGTACTTAGGGGGTCCAGCATTTACACATGCAGGGGTACACTGGGAATTGTCTGATTCCTAAAACAAAATGTGCTTCTGGCTCTTTAAGTTTCTTTTTAACTCCTATATGACCTTTATGTTAGCAGTTGTTTTAGCCTGGCAAGGTATTATTTTGATATTTACAAATGAGTATTTGTCTGTGTGACAACCAAGGTTAACCAACCCTGCGCCAGTCACTTGTTTGGCACAAAAAGGGTTATCAGACCCCTTCTACTGTCACTAATATATGACAATCTAGCCACACCAGGCAAGCTTGTGATTTAGTTCAGTGGGGGTTAACAACACTCTATAGTCTGTACTAGACTTAAAAGAAATGCCCAAAACTCCCCTTTAATGCCACCCACACTAAATTAACTATAATATCTAAGCTGTCACCACTTATGATTTATTAAAATGGAAAATCCTAAGGAAAAACCCAGATTTACAGATTAACTCTCAGAATACTATTTTGCAGAAAATAACCTAAAATATACAGTTCTAATACTCCAGTCCTTTCAGTAATGTGGTTCAATTATTAGACAAAGGCCAAAGCTTAATAAAGTAATTATTTATTATGCCAAAACTATTATGCACAATGCATTATTAATAAAATGTTGTTACAAATAAAATTACACACAGCAAACAGTTAAAATAAAAAAGGAGAAAAACAGATTTAATACTTAACTAGTCTCAAGATCTGTGCCCGGGGGATGGCATGAAGCAATGGGTCCTTACTTTGTAGAACAGCTCCCCTTGTAAGAATGGCAATTTAATTGTTAAAACACAAGACCCTTACACCTTTTTTCAATAGATCAGGTTGCCTGACCTCACCCCCTTTGCAGGGGCTGGCCGGGAAACACCCTATATTTTACAACAGTCAATAAACTTTAAGTACCTTTGGCTGACTTTAGAGAACACAATATAATTTTCTGCTAGATACATCCATTTTCATATAGACAGACAGGCAATCTCTTACTTGAATTGTGAGAAACAGTTTTATACCAAATATGACATGGTTGCCATATCTCCCTTCATTTAATGTCATAACATGTTTTAAATACATATCTACATTGTACCAATGTCCTTTTATTGATCTCATCAGGATCTGGGGAAGAAGCACTGTTTTGTGTCATGCCCTCTGCTGACAGTTTGAGCATTAAAGGCCTCTTCTGTGTATACTACAGAGCATTTATGAGGCTCCTGGCACTTCAAAGAAAACACAAACAAACACAGGACACAGTTCTTTTTGGAAAAACAAATGTTTGTTAGCTCACAGGCCAAACAGAATTAACCCCTTAACAGCTAAATCCTGAGGTATTTGTGACAGTCTGCATTTAAAAGTACATTCAACCCAAACATTTTATTTTATTTTTCAGACAGAGAATGCAATTTTAACATCTCATTTTACTTCTATTATTTAATTTGCTTCATTCTTTAGATATCCACATGGGTGAGCCAATCACATGAGGCATCTGTGTGCAGCCACCAATCAGCAGCTATTGAGCCTATCTAGATATGCTTTTCAGCAAAGGATATCAAGATAATTAAGTAAATTAGATCATAGAATTAAACATGTAAGATGTCTGTTGGTCAATGTTGCTGCTGTGCCTCCTCTTTTTTATTTTTTATAACACATGTTCTAATAAAGTATTGACATTTTACCTTATGAGTGTGGAGTGCGAAATAGGCAGGGAGCACAGTAAGTGCAAGGGACAATGGAATGAAATAAACACAGCAGCAGCTTCCCACTCCCGGGGGGAGGGGGAAGCTGTGTGATAACCAGGGAAAAGGGGGGTAGTAGGGGGGAGGGAAAAATGAGATAGGCCAGGGGAGGGTCAAGAGAGGGGGGAGGAAAGAAGGGATATAAGGGCTTACCTGGCTCTACAGCAGCAGTTTCAAATTGTATTTCTCATTGCGGGGTCGAACCTGGGAGCCTGAAGTAGCATGGATCGGCATAGCAGGAAACAGATTTCTCCAAGAAGATTGCAGGACAGTGGGGTCACCATCCAGCTACCTAGGAGGAGGAAAATTGAAACAGTTAAGTATAACTTAAGGGCTGAGAAAACCCCTGCTCTCCCCCTCCCTTCCCCTGGTTCTCCAACATCCCCCATACCTTTCTCCCTCTTCTCATTCTTCTTCTAGTATTCCCAATTTCTTTCCCTGTAGCACCCCTGCCCGGTTCTCATCTCCCCTCCCCAGGTCCCTCTCTCCTGGCTCTCCGCTCTTGCTCGCCAGTCCCTCTAACCCGCCCAGCACCCCCTCACGCCTCCTCCACTCAGCACACCCTTCCCCCTGGCTGCATGGAGATCGCGCCGCTCTGTTGGGGCATAAGGCCTACTCATCCAGTATGGCTGATGTCCCGGTGATCCCTCCCCCTCAGGCCCACAATAGGAAGCGACCGCGGCTGTCACTTCCAGTTTTGGAGACTACACCCGATAGGGTCATTTGCTGCTGGGGAGCGGAGGACAACGCAGGGACCTCCGCCCCCCCCCCCTTTAGAAAATGAGCAGCTTTGGAGGCGGAGGGTTCAACTAGGGACCCATCCCCTCATAAACGGCACCGGAAGCGATCAGGGTCATCGCTTACGGTCACTTGGCCTTCCCAGTTTACAAGGGATTACCAACCTGGCCACAGCAGGCCCCCATGCAGGGAAAATTAAAGTTAAAAAATATTCCTGCTACGTTCAGGGGACCTGTTTCTCCCCTCGCAGCATTAATGCCCATGCATCCCCCTGCCCCCTCGCCCTTCCCTGTAACACGTACTTGGTCCTTCCCCTCCCCCTAGAAAACAAGCAGGGGAGCCTAGCCAGGCTAGCCTCCCCCATTGCAGTAATAAACATAGGGGCCAAGAGGTGCTATACAGGCGCTCTCCTTGCCAGCAACCTAGGACCTCTACCCAGGGTCTCTCCATTACGGCCCTCCCATATAAGCACCAGAGGAAGCATAACTTCAGATGGGTCATTTGTCCTTACCACCATTCTAGTTACCATTACACCTCCTGCCTGTCCCCCCCCCATTCCATCACCAACCCCCCTCCTAGGGCCCTCCCCCCTCCATATTTTGCCCCCCCCACCACAGCTGCCCAGCACTTCGGCAGCCACCGCAAGAAATGGATTGCTCCAAAGGTGTAGCAAGTACATTTCGTATCTACAGAAGAGTAACACAGGCAACAGCAGAACGGGGAAGGAAGCACACAGAAGGTGATACGCAGGGATCAGACGGACACTACCAAGGGCCTGAGTGAGTACAGTGATATATGTGATATAAGCGCACTGAATTCCTCATTGGACTCTGGATCAGACAGTTCTGGTTCCGACTCTGATTCGGATGGGGGTGGGGGCAACCGATTCAAATGTGATAAGATTCTTAAATTACTGCAAAAAATGAGAAAGAAAACAAGGCAGAGTTCAGTTAATAAACAGAGATCCACTTCAGAGGCATACGCAAATAACACCTCAGGAGCACACAGAAATCTAAGGGAAATAGAAGGGGGGATTTCAAACTCAGCAGATAGGACAGGTGTCCCATGAAAGCTGGATCCATTATGGGATCATTTGAAACAAAAATCAATTAGGAAAGCAAGGCTAGGTAGGTACATAGATGTGTTCCAATTAACCAAGGAGGCAGTGAAGGACAAGGATGAAAAAGGTGAAGGATCGCAGAAAAAAAATGACACACCTAGTAGAGACATAGTGCAATGGATGAAGGGTTTTTTAATATATGCTGCATGCTACTTGACAGATAGACCCACACAAGGGTAGAACCTGGCTAGATATTTGCACACCATATTAGAGGTATACACAACCTTTGGGGGTCAGGCATGGAGGGATTATGACACTGAATTTAGGAAAAAACTAGGAAAGGCTAACGCTAAATATTTTGGGAGGAAGGAACTAGACATGTGGACTGGACTAGTTAAACTGGACGGGAACCATAGGCAGAAGGGGAGCTATTACGGTAACAGTTTGGGAAAAAAACATGACGGAGGAGGGTAATAAAAGGATATGTTGGGCATATAACGACAAAAAATGTGACAGACAAAATTGCAACTTCAACATGCATGCAGATATTGTAAGGGAGGTCACCCAGGGGCAGACTGTAATAGAAATGCCAGACGGCCCTTTCGGACCACACAGGGTAAAGGAGCAAAACTAGTCCCAAACTAACCCCATATAAAAATACACCCGCTCCATATCCCAATAATTGTAAAACTGCTGAGAACCCACAAAAATTCAAAAATGGGTTCTGTATACCAATGCAAGGGGAAATAAATTAAAACGGGAAAATCACGTAATCTAATACCAACTTACCAAGGAAAATTTCGACTCATTCATCAGTTGTCCATGCCCAAAGGTACGCCAGTAAATGACGCTATAGATGAACAGTTATGTTCAGTGAAGTACCAATCCTTTGACCACGCAGTACAAATGATAAAGAGATTAGGACCAGGCCCAGAACTGGGGAAAATAGACATTGAAGCTGCATTTAGATTGCTCCCGTTACATCCTCAGAGCTATAGGTTGATGGGAATCAAATTCCAGGGGCAATATTTCTACGATCGTTGTTTGCCAATAGGCTGTGCAATATCCTGCATATACTTCGAAGAATTCAGCTAATTTATACATGACACATTGGTGGGGAGAACAGGGTTAAGCAGTATAGCACACTATTTGGATGATTTTTTGATTGTAGGGGAAAGAGGAACAAAGCAGTGCATTCTGTTAATGACCCACCTACAATCCCTGCTTAAGCAACTGGGGATCCCTATAGCGCAAGGAAAGACAGAGGGTCCAGAACATCACTGATATTTCTGGGTATACAAATAGATACAATTGAGGAGAAGTGCAGCCTTCCGCAAGACAAGTTGCAGAAATTGAGTAATCAATTAAAAAAGGCAAACACATCAAGGTATATAACGCTCAGGGATATGCAGTCTTTGCTAGGGCTCCTAAATTTTACATGTAAAGTCATCCCCATGGGCAGAATCTTCAACAGACGTTTGGAACAAGCTACAGCAGGTGTTAATAACCCAAGAGATAACATCAAATTGACTAATGAAATGAGGTAGGACATACAAATGTGGGGAAAAATTATATCACTGTTTAACAGAGTTAGAATTTGGCAAAAAGGACCCTTTTCCAACCAGGTGCTTCATTTGTTCACAGACGCAGCAGGCGCACATGGGTTTGGGGCTTATTTACAAGGTCAATGGTGCTCAGAGAGTTGGCCAAAGAATTGGGTAGAAATGGGTGCAAAAAAAAAAATCTCACACTCTTGGAGCTTTTCCCAATAGTGGTTGCTGTGGAAATTTGGTATCACCAGTTAAGAGACAAAAGTGTGAGATTTTGGACAGACAACATTAGTGTAGTGCACGCAATTCTTTGGCTTCTAAATAAAAACCAGTCATTAAACTGTTACGGTTACTGGTACTTAGATGAATTCAAAGTAACATCAAATTTACTGCAGCTCATGTGCCCGGTGTAAACAACATTTTAGCAGATGCCCTATCACAGGGTAAGGGGGATGTGTTCTGGAAAGTGGCACCTAACGCAGAAAAAAATAGTACAGCTTGCCCATGCTATCTTTGGCAGGTGGTTAATCCGAAAGCATCCTTAGGGATTTGGTAAAACAATAACTCGCCCCTAGAACGTGGAACAATTACACAAGGTACTGGGGAGAATGGGGCTCATTCTTGGAAAACCAGACTCAGGTCAATTCCCTAATTGCGCTCTGCGAATATCTGGCTAAACAAAAAATAAAAGGGGTTAAAAAAGGCCTAATCAAGGCAAAGCTTGCAGCATTATCATTCTTTAATCAATTGTTGGGGCACAGTGATTACACTAAGTAGTTTATGATTAAGAAAGTGGTGAAAGGCTGGGATAGGGGGACCGCAAGAAAAGACCAAAGGGAACCCATAACAAAAGAAAGGCTGAAGTTGATCTTAAAGGGACAGTCTACACCAGAATTTTTATTGTTTTAAAAGATAGATAATCCCTTTATTACCCATTTCCCAGTTTTGCATAACTAACACATTTATAATAATATACTTTTAACCTCTGTGATTATCTTGTATCTAAGCCTCTGCAAACTGCCCCTTTTTCAGTTCTTTTGACAGCCTTGCAGTCTAGCCAATCAGTGCCTGCTCCCAGATAACTTCTCGTGCACGAGCACAGTGTTATCTATATGAAATAGGTGAACTAACACCCTCTAGTGGTGAAAAACTGTTAAAATGCAATCTGAAAGAGGTGGGCTTCAAGGTCTAAGAAATTAGCATATGAATCTCCTAGGTTAAGCTTTCAACTAAGAATACCAAGAGAACAAAGCGAAATTGGTGATAAAAGTAAATTGGAAAATTGTTTAAAATTACATGCTCTATCTGAATCATGAAAGTTTATTTTGGCCTAGACTGTCCCTTTAAAAAAATTAAAGCATACTTGTAAAGACAAATTTGAAACTAAATTATTTAGGGCCTTATTCTCAGTAGCATTCGCAGGTGCATTCCGAGTAAATGAAAAAAAGACCGGAAAGGGGGATTACTAATCAAGCATGTGCAATTGTACAAAGACTCCATTATGATGTATGTGAGAAGGTCAAAAACTGACCAAGAGGGAAAAGGTTGTTGGATATCCATCAACAAAGACAGGGATAAGGTAACATGCCCACTAAGAAACTTGCAGAACTATATGGGTACTAGTCCCAAAGGGGAGAACCAGCTGTTTACACACGCCAAGGGAGAACCGGTTTCTATTTTCCAATTTAGAAAAGTTCTGAAATTAACAGTACAGAAGCTGGGTTGGGAAGCATCCAGGTATAACACTCACTCATTTAGAATAGGAGCAGTGACATCAGCAGCGTTAAGTGGGGCATCGGAGGAGCAGATTAAGAAGCTAGGCAGGTGGAGGTTGAGCTGTTTTAAAGCATATGTAAGACCATACATTTTTAAAAAAAAAACTATATATATATATGTAGTTTTTCAATAGTGCGTATAATCAAGTTTAAAAGAAATAAATAGTCGGGGAGGCTTAGTAGCAATTGCTGTGTATTAACGATTCATTATCTTCTTTGTTCCCGTACAGGCAAAAGGGAGAGGGCGGTGAGAGTACGGATAGTGGGGCACTCGTACATACACTGGGCCGCAGTTAAGGTGGCAAAGGATAATTACCAACAATTAGGTTTCCACCTCAATAAAGTGTCAATAAGATGGCTAGGAAGGAGAGGCATGAGATGGGAACACCTTACGCAGGCGATTAACCAAGCGGCGGCAAGGTGGGGAGCCCCGACGTCATAGTAATCCACTTGGGGGGAAATGACATTGGATACTGGCAGAATATAGATTTGATTGCAGCTATTAAGTCAGACATACAGTGGTTGACTACTAAATGGAAACACCTTAGACTAGTGTGGTCCCCCATAATATCAAGGCAGACCTGGGGTGGTGTAGAGTCACAAAGAGGAGCATTTCGGGCCAGGAAAAGAATTAATACCGCGGTTACAAAATCATGACCCTATACGGACCAGAAAGGCATGGATGGGTGGCACACGCAAAAATAAAGGCGTAGTGTGCAGAACCGTACAGACCAGATGGGGTACACCTATCGAATAGCGGGTTAGACATTTTTCTGGAAGACATCAAGACATCAAGGTACCCTTGCAAAGCATGGTAAGTAAAGGTCACGGCGAGGGAGGGTTAGATACATTGGTGAAGGGGTGGCGGCAAAAGACTCCCCTCTTTTTGTGTTATGGTGGCGGTAATTTGCAGCCAGTATTGGTGCACGGTTTGACCGAGTAACACACAGGGTGTAAGTGGAACTATAGGTCTATGACTCTGAAGGGGAGCCGGTAAGAGTTTCCACATGCGCAATGCAACGTTTGGTACGGTGTAATTTAAGCACGTAATAGGCTGGCTGGGGGAGCGCGGGAGGTTTTCTCGTCAAATAGGAGGTTGGCTATAATGGAATATAGTCTTACAAGGGGAACAGTTGGCCCTACGCCACTTATGAGTGTAACTTATGAGTGTAAGAGTGCCAAACAGGCAGGGAGCCCAATGGAATTAAGTAAACACAGCAGCAGCTTCCCACTCCCTGGGGGGGAAGCTACGAGATAACCAGGGAAAAGGGGGGTAGTAGAGAGGGAGGGAGAAATAGAGATAGGCCAAGGGAGGGTCAAGAGAGAGGGGAAAGTAAGGGATATAAGGGCTTACTTGGCTCTGCAGCAGCAGTTTCAAATTGTCTTTTCTCCACCCGCCAGTCCCCAAAGGAAATAAGTTTATTCCATCGATCTTGACAGGTGTTTTTTCTTTTTTGCAGCTATCCAAGCATCACAACGGTCACGGAGGGCAATGAGTCAAGCTGAAGAAGACAAAAGTGTTGTGCTAGTCGGTCGACATGAAATGGCAAATATGTTGTTAGTTAATTCCTGGCTATCCCCAGCTGTCAGGTAGCGTACCAAATGGGCATAACTGTAGTTGGTGGAATGGCAAACCCCCAGGGAGGCAGTAATTTGCAGCCAGTATTGGTGCACGGTTTGACCGAGTAACGCACACGGCGTAAGTGGAACTTTAGGTCTACGACCCGACGGGTGAGCCGGTAAGAGTTTCCACATGCGCAATGCAGCATTTGGTGTGGTGTAATTTAAGCACATAATAGGCTGGCTGGCGGAGCGCGGGCTCCCTCCATGTTTGAGAACAATTTGGTGTTAATTGTCAAGTCTGCCGCAATTAAGGGGGGTTTAGTTAAGGGACTCATTGCCGTTACTGATATGTATATAAATAAAGTGACCTTTACAAGTTTTGCCACTACAAAGGTGTTGTGTATTTATTGATAAAGGGAACAAGGGAGGTTTGTTTGTCAAATAGGAGGTTGGCTATAATGGAATATAGTCTTATGAGGGGAACAGTTGGCCCTACGCCACTTAATATCCCTATGCAAAGATGCATAATTGAGTTTACATAAATTATACAAAAAAATAAAAACATATTGAGAGGAGTATCCCAATTACCCACTGTGAAAAATGTGTCATGTGCATTCTATGGGCGCGGAAAAATTTAGGACTGGTCTAAACATTTTCCAGGGCTGCTTTTCATTCCCAGTCTGGCCCTGGTTCTTTTTATGTCTCCCTTCCCCCCTCTATGTAACTTATCTTTGGAGAGGTGCTATGAAAGATGCAACTGCACTTACATTGTTGTGCAGTGTTAAATATTTGCCTGTTAATATATATATATATATATATATATATATATATATATATATATATATATATATATATATATATATATATATATATATGTTATGTGGTTTTGGCAGCCCTCTTTGTAATATGTGTCATGTGCATTCTGTGTCATGTGCATTCTATGGGCGCGGAAAAATTTAGGACTGGTCTAAACATTTTCCAGGGCTGCTTTTCATTCCCAGTCTGGCCCTGGTTCTTTTTATGTCTCCCTTCCCCCCTCTATGTAACTTATCTTTGGAGAGGTGCTATGAAAGATGCAACTGCACTTACATTGTTGTGCAGTGTTAAATATTTGCCTGTTAATATATATATATATATATATATATATATATATGTTATGTGGTTTTGGCAGCCCTCTTTGTAATAGTTTTAATAAAAAGCTGTATAATTTCTTGAACAATATGTGTAATTTCATTTTCACATTGTCAAATGTTAAAACAAACCTTTTTTTATGTTTCAATATTTGAACTTCTAATTTATTACTGTAAGTTAGTTTACAATTTAAATGGTCACTTAGTCTTGGAGGTATATATATATATATATATATATATATATATATATATATATATATATATATATATATATATATAAATACTTACATAGTCACTGTGAAGCTTTCTTGACCGTCCATTTTATGGATGTATCTTCTGTAATCTTTAAAATTTCCAAAGTATTCAGGAGTATAACTTGTGTCCCCGTATATCTGCAATACGTAGGTATTAAAACAAAACAAACAAAAATTCATTAATTAATCAGTCTCTAAAGTAAGCAACATTAAAGGGATACTATTATTAAACAAAATGTTAGATTTCATGATTCAGAATCAGATACACCATTGTCCCTTTACGGTCCAATACAGTGCACTTTAAATAGGGTAACAAGATTCTCCAACCATAACAACATATGGGTGCATGTATTGCATACTACATGCTCTTTATGGAACCTATGATGAAGGGCAATAATAGCATATCATAATAGCAATTAGCATAAACAATAAATGTACCTGTAACCATTCTGCCACATGAGGTTTACATATAGACTCACATATATATCTTCATCTTTATTGGAAATTGTTGCTCTGTTAATGATGTGTTTCCAAGAGAGTTACTGTAATACTGACTGTCCGTGCTGCCTACTGCAAAGTTCAAACTCTGAATCTTCCAAAAGGTTAACCTACTCAATGCTAACCCTTATACCCAGGGATGCACCTTCTGTATTATTGCCTTTTGAATCTTCAGTTTATCATGTATTTGTAATTATCTAATGATGGTGAAATTAATAGCTCTGCTACTTATTATTTTACTGAGGTTTAAATTTAAATCTTCATTAGACACATATGAGCTGTACTACATTACCCTTCTCCTTATAAAAATTATGTGTACTGTTTTAATACTACTTACCCATGAACTGCTTGTATAATCATGTATGAGATGATCTGTCTCGTTCTTCATCAACATCAATGTCCAGTGTTTCTTTATTAATCTTTAACTAAATGGAGAAAGAAACAGAGAGAGTTAGATATAAAAAATGGAAATAAAATATGTAATGTGGATTAAGTGGTCAATTTACAAGTCACTCACTTGTTTGTGCCTCTGGGCAAAGCATTTAAATTGTTTTCTTAATTCCTTCTTATGGGGAGCGGACTTCTAGAATGACAACACTGTGTCCTAGAGATTAACTGTATGGTTTTGCGGATGGTAGTAGCAGGCTGCTTGCTAATTCTGTATTTGCAGCACTACTAGTTGATGTTCGTGCTAAGAGTTATTATTTATATTTGTAATTATAATAATTGAAATGAAAAATTAAGCCCTTCACTGTGGCTCACAGTCTCCCATACTCCCACAAACAAAAAGATGTGTGTGTCTTCCATTTATTTGTACCTAATGTGTGTCAATACATAACAACAAGATCTTTGGAATAACTTTAATATATATATATATATATATATATATATATATATATATATATATATATATATATATATATATATATATATATATATATATATATATTAACTATGAACAAATACAATTGGTAATTGTGCTTAAGGTGCACTTTTTAAATATAAAACACTGTAAAAAAATTAAAACTTTATAACTAAATACAACTGCTTGAGAAAGCTTGTTTATAATAAATCAACATATATATAAAAAAAGTAATTAAAAGGTTTAAGTTCTAAATAACAGCAGCCATCACACCCTTGGGCAGTTAAATAGCAGGGCATTAGAATGGACTTTTTTGTGGGCATTCAATGACAAATCATCACATAAAAGTTCAATGTTTCTTCTTAAATATTCAGTGTTGAAGGTCACATGATGTTACCTTGAAATTACAAATAAAAATATAATTTGTGAATTTTTTGGGCTTAGCTTTAAGTGTAAATATTTCCAATTTTTATTTTTAAATAATTATTGCAACCCTGGTGTAGGAATAATATTATGTCTCAGGGGTAAAATTTGACTTGAGCAAGTTACTTGATTATTGTACCAAAATGTCATCAAAATGAGAGATATTTAGGTTTGGGAGCCATGATGATTTGGCATGGAATGAAACTCGGGCACACAGTGCAACTGGGTCAGCTGGAGATTATAGGAATATTTTTATTCTGCATCAAAGCTGAGAGCAGGGTAACCCAGCTTTGGTATGTTTAGTTTTAAAAATATAATCTGCTCCATGAGCTGGGGGGCCAACTATGAACGCTGAGGACAAAGTGTATTTCCTGTGATTAAAAATACACGTTCAGTGGTTGGGGGACAGGAATGGAGCTCCTGGGCTACCAGGGACAGGACAGGCCACAAAACCATTTTTTTATCCCAGAATCTCAACAGATCTGTACTGGGGGGGCAAGGAAAGTTGAGATAGGTAAACCTTAATGTCAGCAGCATTGCTTTCTTTCATGGGGGGCTCTCTAATGTCTCCAACCAAGCTGCCCAGTATCTCAGCCCCAAAAGTAGCTGCTGTGGTGGGGAGAGCAGTTCTGGAGCTTCTGGTGTTAGGGGACAGAGTATCACTATCAGACTCCTCCATCTCTTCTTCTTCCTCTAACCTTAAGGACATTTTTCTTTGTCTATCACGCACACCCTCTCTATTAATTTGTCCCTCCATGTGGTTAAGGTATTTGTGCGGAGTGCTATCTTACCTTTTACTCTAGGAACACAAAAGTGAGGGCAAGTGTTGATGCACTCTTTTACGCACCGATTCAGTTGCTCCTTCAGCCTCCTTACAAGGGCAGCAACATCATTAAGTAGATTACCACCAGGCAATAGTTCCCTATTGCAAAGGAAAGCATCTAATTTGTTCGAGAGGTGGGTGAAGAGGGGAATGACTTGTGCCATTCTAGCGTTCTCTTGGCTTAAATTTTTGCTCACTGCCAGAAAAGTCATGAGGACTGCCACTAATCATGGCCCAATCCTCACTGCCCAGTAGTCTGGCAATGCCAATGGAATGTCCATATGCCTGTCAGGTCTGCCTACTGTTATCCTTTTTCATCCTGCCTGTCTGTCTGTAACTCTACACCTGTTATGATATCACATTCCAACATACCTAACATTCAATATGAGGTTCATAGCATCCTCGATTCAAGGAGAAACCACGGAATCCTAGAGTATCTCGTACTTTGGACTGGTTATGACCATACGGAGGATTCCTTGGAACCCGCTACTAACATTAGTGCCTCCCGTTTGATATCCATTTTTCATAGACGGAATCCCGACAGGCTTTCTCTATAGAACCTCTTTGTGGTTCCTTTTAGGGGGGACTATGTCAGGTCTGCCTTCTGTAATCCTTTTTCATCCTGCCTGTCTGTACCTTTAAGATGACACTAGCCTTTCAGTATCCTATATAAGGCTCCTCCTTCTGGCACGCCACGCTGGATTATTGAAGCTTACCTACAGAGTTTACTCTTAGCCTTTACTTCAGCCTCGAATACCTTTTTTAAGGTCTTAGGTCTTATTTGTCCTACTATTTTACTGGGACAATTTACTCTGCTCATTCTCAGCAGTTCGGTATTCACCTTCAAGTGCTGTGATTCCTGACGTCATCAGCTATCGCCCGTAGTGTTCACTGTATTCTGCTCCACATCCATCTCACAACGGACCAACGGATCAAACTAAACAGCATCTCTGCCACACGCTCAGCCCCATACGGAATCAGGTTGTATACGAACAGCTGTTGTGCCTTTTTACTTTTGTGAGCTAATTCAGCTCTAGTGCTTCATAGTTTTCAGTCTACACAGTCTGCTGCATTGTTAGTACTTTAGTTACTACCCTCCTGCCACCGCTCCATTCTCCTGATGTTACATGAAATGCTACACTTGTTTTCACGCTTGAATATCATATGACCCTCGGCAATTATATCCATTGATATACAATCTGTTCTTATTGTTAAACAATTGAACCATACTTTCTTTACTGCTGATTTATGTGTTGGAATATATTACAGTAACATAGGTTACTATTGTCACCAATTTAGAGTCTCTGGTGATAAACCTGTTTTCATATGTAATTGCAAATTACATTTCGTGACCTCAAAATATATTATTGAATTCCTGAGAAATCCTTATTAACCTCTTGCCACTGCCAGGTCTTGCACATCTTCAGTTACACCGGTGTGTACTCTGACTGAATAACTCTGGCTAAATTAATTAAATTAAGAGGGGTTAACCATAGCCACTTTCAGTAGCAGTTATCCCAACTGTCACAAAACCTAACTCCCATCTTAAATCTGGATCACACCTATAACCATTACTGTTAATGGTTGTTTCATAATAATCCAGCCTACATTACAATGGATCCAGTTTATGTGGCTAATCAGGTAGTTGTTTTAACACAACGTGTTGATGCTTTGACTCAGACAATCAGACAGTTACAAGCTGATAACCAAACTCTTAAGGATTGTCTTAAGGATTGTCTCAGAGAGGTATATGCAGCAAAATCTACACAGATTGATCCGCAGCCAGAACCTAAAGTTTTACTACCTGAAAAGTTTCTCGGCAATAGATCACTTTTCAGTGAGTTTAAGAATGTGTGCTTACTTCTGTTCAAATTAAAACCTAAGACATATTCAAATGACAGGCTAAAAGTTTTAACCATAATATCATATCTAAGGGGAGAACCTAGGGCATGGGTTGATTCATATTATGATTCCCATCTTGAATTCTCTCAATAATTTCTTATTGGCAATGTCTGCTATTTATGATGACACGTTCAAACAGAACACAGCAGAGATATCTTTAAGCTCTCTGAGACAGGGAAAACATGCGGTTGAGGATAATATCGCACAGTTCAAGTTGTACATAAAGGACTTGGAATGGAACGAAGTGTCATTGAAAAACCAATTTAGACTCGGATTATCTGATGACATCAAAGATGAACTGTCTAGAATAGGAATTCCGAAAAAATTATATGACCTCTTTTCTCTGGCAACTACCATTGATCGGCATCAAAGGGAACACCATATGGAGAGGTCTGGATCTACATCCTCATACAAGAGATCTATTTTAACCTCTACACTTAATAAAGAGACTGAGACTCCCATGGAGATTGGATTCCTCAGAAGACCCCTCACAACTCAAGAGAAGAATAGAATCTATGCATGTACTGCACCTCAGCAGATCGTGAAGTAAAGACCTGCCCAGTACATAAGAAAACAAAAGCTGGTAGGACTCCTCAATTTTCTCTTAAACTCTCCTCTGCTGTTGATAATGTTCCTTATTTTACCTTACCTTTTTCTCTACAGTGGGATCAGTTGAATCTCCACACGGAAGCCATAGTTGATACAGGAGCTTGTGGTAATTACATTGACCAAGAGTTTGTCACTTTAAATAAAATACCTACACTTACTAAGCACAACCCTGTCTCTGTAAATCTTATTGACGGATCTTCAATTTCCTCAGGTCCAATCACACAGCACACAATACCCCTCCTCATGTGTACTAAATCTATACATAGAGAGATAATAAGTTTTGATGTACTAACTTCTCCTTTGTTCCCCATTATTTTAGGTATTTCCTGGCTTACTTTACATCAGCCCACTTTTGTTTGGCAAGACAGGTCCTTAAATTTAGAATCTCATTTCTGCAACATGGCATGTTATCCTTTACGGAACATACTCCTCTTATCTAACTCACAGCTACGCAGTTGTTAAAAAAGAAGCAGAGAGTCTTCCTCCTCATAGGCCATATGATTGCCCCATAGACCTGCTCCCGGGAGCCACCATCCCATACAGTCATATTTATCCCTTGTCTAAACCCAAATTGGAGCATTTAAAGGGTTACATTCAGGAGAACTTATCCAAAGGGTTTATTAGACAATCTACCTCTCATGCAGGGGCAGGTATATTTTTTGTAAAGAACAAAGATGACTCTCTCCGGCCCATAATAGATTACATGGAATTAAATAAAAGGACCTGTAAAAACAGATATCCGTTGCCCTTAATTCCGGAACTTATAGAGAGGTTACGTGGTGCCCAGGTCTTCACAAAATTGGACCTCAGGGGTGCCTATAACTTCATCAGAATCAGAGCCAGTGACAAATGGCTGACAGCCTTCTGTACAAGATATGGTCTTTTTGAATATACTATCATGCCTTTCGGATTGTGTAACGCACCGGCCACATTCCAATGTTTTATTAACGAAATTTTCAGGGACATTTTAGATGTATTCATAGTGGTTTATTTAGACGACATCCTCATATTTTCCAATACACAGGAGCAACACATAGCACATGTTAGGACAGTACTTGCCCAATTACGTAATAATAGACTTTATGCTAAACTTGAGAAGTGCTTGTTTAATGTCAGGGAAGTATCTTTTCTGGGGTACCATATCTCACATAATGGTATAAAGATGGAAGACACTAAAATACTAGCTGTGACGCAATGGCCTATACCCAAATCCAGAAACGATGTCCAAAAGTTCTTGGGCTTCGCTAACTTTTATCGCAAGTTTATACATAATTTTGCAATCACCGCCAAACCTTTGACTGACTTGACTAAACATGATAAAAAATTTCTTTGGAATCAAACCTCCCAATTGGCTTTCGACCAACTCAAGTCTAGTTTTACCACAGCTCCGGTATTACAATTCCCTGACTCCAACCAACAATTCTTACTCAAGGTAGATGCATCAGATTTCGCGATTGGAGCTATACTCTCACAAAACAGATTACTAAAGGACCTCATGCACCCAGTAGCTTACTATTTAACACTAATGACCTTGGCAGAGAGAAACTATCCAGTTGGTGAAAAGGAGCTCGTTATCAAATGTTCTTCCGAGCATTGCCGACACCTATTAGAAGGTGCAACCCAACCCGTTATAGTTTTTACTGATCATAAGAAACTTCAATATTTACAAATGAATAGAACTCTATCAGCACGTCAAATAAATAATATAAAAATACCAAACATCACAAAATGAAAACAGGGTGAAATAAATGTGATGATTCAAAGAGAATCAAAATAAATGAAATAAAAAGTTCATATAAGGATATGTGTGTGCTTGCTGAGACTCCTCTGATTCTTAGTGTCCTTCGGGTTTCTCAAAGGAAAGGAAAGAGAAATAGCAACATAGTGTAATTCGGTAATAATCTCCTGAAATGTATCAAACTTGTGGCCAAATGCCTACTCACATGAACTAGAGCTTACGACCAAGCTCAGGGAAATGCGCACACCCACTTTATACTGATGGGTAAACAGTACTCTCACGGCAGTGTAGTGAATAAAAGGATTTATTTAAAATACATATAAAAGTGTCACAAATGCTGTAAAAAACACCTTATATAGAGGTTAATAGAGCCATAAATGCTGATTTCAGCTCATAAAAGTCAACTCCACTACAGGATGCAAGCGGATACAGGCAGTAGAAACTTAACCGCTGCACAGTTCAACCTGACCTCAGATGGGAGTGGCTCCTCCTGGGGGTGTATCAGCAAGTGTACAGACGCATAAGAGAGTATAGGACTTCCTTGAAATAGCTTTTATACTCTCTTATGTGTCTGTACACTTGCTGATACACCCCCAGGAGGAGCCACTCCCATCTGAGGTCAGGTTGAACTGTGCAGCGGTTAAGTTTCTGCTGCCTGTATCCGCTTGCATCCTGTAGTGGAGTTGACTTTTATGAGCTGAAATCAGCATTTATGGCTCTATTAACCTCTATATAAGGTGTTTTGTACAGCATTTGTGACGCTTTTATATGTATTTTAAATAAATCCTTTTATTCACTACACTGCTGTGAGAGTACTGTTTACCCATCAGTATAAAGTGGGTGTGCGCATTTCCCTGAGCTTGGTCGTAAGCTCTAGTTCATGTGAGTAGGCATTTGGCCACAAGTTTGATACATTTCAGGAGATTATTACAGAATTACACTATGTTGCTATTTCTCTTTCCTTTCCTTTGAGAAACCCGAAGGACACTAAGAATCAGAGGAGTCTCAGCAAGCACACGCATATCCTTATATGAACTTTTTATTTCGTTTATTTTGACTATCAGCACGTCAATTGCGTTGGAGTCTCTACTTTTCTAGATTTGACTATGTGATTACTTACCGTCCTGGGAAGAGGAATGGGAAGGCTGATGCCTTATCAAGAAGAGATCCAAGACCACCCATAGCTCATGCTCCTTCCACAGTCATTCCAAAACAGAACATTTTGGGCCTACTTGTCACTCCGATTTCCCGAATCATAAACCATCAAAACCAAGACAGTTCGAAATCAATACATTTGCTCCAAAGATTGGATAACGGGTTGCACTACTTCCATAGGCGACTCTATATTCCACCAGCATTGAGACTTGAGCTTATAACCATGATACTCCTCTTGCAGGACATTTAGGAACTCAGAAGACCATTGATCTTCTACAACGCTATTTTTGGTGGCCTTCAATGACTACACAAGTCAAGCATTTCATTTCACAATGCACAGTCTGCTCCACTTCCAAATCTTCCCATCAACAACCAGTTGGCCTTCTTCAACCTTACCCTGTTCTGAAAAATCCCTGGACTGACGTGTCAATGGATTTTATTGTGGACCTCCCAAAATCCAGCACCTTTACTGTCATCTTCGTGGTCGTTGACAAGGTTACGAAGATGGTACATTTCATTCCTCTCACTTCCATTCCAACTGCTATCCAGACTTCAGAAATCTTTATCAGAGAGATAGTTAGGTTGCATGGTTTGCCCACTTCAGTTCTCAGTGACAGGGGAACATAGTTCCCCTCTAAGTTTTGAGACAACTCTGTAAATCCTTTCACATCATTCAGAAACTTAGCACCTCCTACCACCCTCAAACCAATTGTCAAACGGAGAGAACCAATCAATGGATCAAACAATACCTCCATTGTTACTGTTCACATCAAAAGGACTCATGGGCTAAATACCTCCCATTTGCTGAATTTGCATACAACAATGCAAAGAACTCCAGTACCAACTACAGTCTGTTTTACACAAAATATGGTTTACATCCCCGATTGGATTTCTACCCACAGCTTGTCCTCAGGTCAACGACACCATAAACAACATAGTCCAAACTTTTTCTGTCATAGAAGATAACATTAAGCACGCTCAAGCCTTACATAAAAGATTCTATGACCTCAGACATAGACCTCAACCCTCATACCAAGTTGGCCAGCAGGTCTGGTTATCTACCAAGAATATGAGATAGCAAACTCCATCCAGAAAACTCAGCAAGTTGTATATTGGTCCATTCCCTATTGTTGCATTCACGAATCCTGTAACTGTGACGCTACGCCTTCCCGACACCTTCAACTTACACCCTACTTTTCATGTATCCTTGGTCAAGACATGTCATACTACTAACTCTACACCTGTTATGATATCCCATTCCAACATACCTAACATTCAATATGAGGTTCATAGCATCCTTGATTCAAGGAGAAACCACGGAGTCCTAGAGTATCTCATACATTGGACTGGTTATGACCATACGGAGGATTCCTTGGAACCCGCTACTAACATTAGTGCCTCCCGTTTGATATCCGTTTTTCATAGACGTAATCCCGACAGGCCTTCTCCATAGAACCTCTTTGCGGTTCCTTTTAGGGGGGACTATGTCAGGTCTGCCTACTGTAATCCTTTTTCATCCTGCCTGTCTGTGCCTTTAAGATGACATTAGCCTTTCAGTATCCTATATAAGGCTCCTCCTTCTGGCACGCCACGCTGGATTATTGAAGCTTACCTACAGAGTTTACTCTTAGCCTTTACTTCAGCCTCGAATACCTTTTTTAAGGTCTTAGATCTTATTTGTCCTACTATTTTACTGGGACAGTTTACTCCGCTCAATCTCAGCAGTACGGTATTCACCTTCAAGTGCTGTGATTCCTGACGTCATCAGCTACCATCCGTAGCATTCACTGTATTCCATTCCACATCCATCTCACAACGCACCAAACTAAACAGCGTCTCTGCCACACGCTCAGCCCCATATGGAATCAAGTTGTATGCGAACAGCTGTTGTGCCTTTTTACTTTTGTGAACTAATTCAGCTCTAGTGCTTCACAGTTTTCAGTCTACACAGTCTGCTGCATTGTTAGAGAAATAGCACCAGGGAGAAGAGGGTTCCCCAACATCTGCTGCTGGGGATAAATTCATCTTTACAAACGTAGAATAAGTTTTATCTCATAATTTCGATCATGAAACAGATGATCATATTCACTATTCCCCTGCCCATAATTCTCCTGATTCTATTGTTTTGTATTCCTCTCAGTCTCAAACATCATCACCAGTGTCACCTGGCTCTCCAATAGCTCTTCACTTATAGAAATAGCAGATGGGCTATAAGTTATGGTGGCACTTGCAGTAGCGGTGGTGGTGGTGGCAGTATAAGCATGAGAAATGTCATCCTTATACTCCAATACTTCACGTTTGGGCTGCTTAAATTAATATTCACTTGAAAAAGCCTGCATTGGTACTGCCTGGCCTCTACTGTAAAACATGTTAGTTGTCACCACGGTACTATAACTGGCCATAGCGGAGGTGGTGACACAACTGGCACTAGTGATTGTACAGGTGGTTTTAGGAGGAAGATCCTGAAAAAGACGACTAGGAAGAAATGCAGACTGCTTCCTGGTCTCAGAGATGGACTTTTCAACCCTGCTAGAGGATTTTGAACTTAAATTTTGCCTCCCAGAACTTTTCCATTTAGAGTGTGGGCTCAGCTGACTAGTACTACTGTTAGTGATGCTATCAGTGCTTTGACTCCTGCTGCTGCTAGCTCTGCTTGAACACATTACCTTTACATGAGGTACAGAAACAAGACAGGGCAGCAGTTCCTGCTGCTTCATTTGCCTCTCCTTTGTATCACGTCTCTTGTGAGACCTAAATGTTGTTTTACGTGTGGAGGCCGGATGATAAATGTCTGTGTCTGGCAATGAGGATGTGGAAGTTTGTGACACAGACAATGGCGGTACACATGTGGTGGTTACTGTGTCACTGCTGCTGGTTTTTGGAGGAACATGAGGTGGGGGAGGACTATCCATTCAAAATTTTTTTGTAGCTGTGTACTAATTACATTTTTTAAAAATAAAAATAGAGAAGTTAAATAATAGTAGTACTATATAATTATATAATTATTATCAATATACACAAACAAAATATTACTATAATTGTCTTGTCTATCTACAATGAATAAAAAAAATGTAATCAAATTATATTTATCCCGAAGAGTAAATAATAATAATATAGGATAATGTGTCTTCTGCTGCTGTGTTCAAAATCCTCTGCTCAACAAGTGTGCCTGTAATCTAAGTTTAAGTAACTCTCTTAAAACAAACAAAAATAAGTCCCAAGAAGTCCGCCCAAGATTTAAATTATTAGCAAGCAACTAGAAAATTATAATAATATTTAACTAACTACTCTAGTGATAACTTAAAAAAAAATATTAATGCAAAAAATAACTATAATATAAAAAAATAGATATTTGACTGTTGGATAACTTTCTCCCTTGAGTTACAATTTCACAAACAATAATAATGATAACAAAAAATACTTATAAAATTAAATGTTTAACGCAGACCAGTAAATCTCTAGGACACTGTGCCTTCTTCTTTTCAGTTCAACTTCAGGGCTTGTCTTCTGCTGCTGCCAGTCTGCAAGTCTGAATTAAATCTCTCCCCTCTGCTTAACAACAACAGCACAGCACCACACTTGAGGAAACTAAAGCAATTCTAAACGCACATTGCACAGCTTGTGCCAGTAATCCAACTCCCAAAAGAAGAGGAATCAGCTGATTGGACAAGAAGTTCATAGAAGAATATGACACAACGCTCATTAGAATAAAACAAATGTATTTGAATTGATTCCTTGTCATTCGTTAGTTATGCTACGTTGATTCGGATTTGTCAAGTGGTAACACCAAGTTATACAATACATAACTATATCTAGTCTAACACTGAACTTACAACTTTTTCACTGTTCTATCTTACTCATGTATTAATTACTTGTCAATTATATATCATTATCTACCGATTTACTGGTTCCTTGGATTTAAGAATATTATTTACACTAAGTCAGACAACTGCGCCACGCACATCCGAATGAAAACAAATACATCCAAACGATTCAAATCTTTCAGAACAAATTGATTTGGATTAGTATGATTCCGTCATTTGATTTGGATAATCGAATAGGTCCGAATCTCTGAATTGAATCAATTTCGTCCAAACTCAAATTCGGAAGGAAACGAATCGCACATGTCTAAAAGTCACTTAAATCCCCTTTCTTCCCCATTCTGATGCTCGGTTTGAACTTCAGCAAGTCGTCTTCCCCATGTCTAGATGCCTAAATGCATTGAGGTGCTGCCATGTAATTGTCTGATTAGCCATTTGTGTTACCAAGCAATTGAACAGGTGTACGTAATAAAGTGGCCGGAGAGTGTATACTCAGACAAACCAAAGTCCAATAAAATAAACAGCCTTTTAAAACTATATCCCCACCCCCTGAGACAAAAGCTGCCAAATGGTTGCTATGGGAACCACTAGGTAAATAAACAAATTGTGTACAAGAAAAATAGCAAAGACAATTAATAACCTATATTTACATAAAACAATGCATTGTGTAAATAATATCTTATAATCCATAAAAGGACACATGCTGTATTAAAAATATTCCCTTATTTACCATCGTTAATTGGACATAATATGAAACATGTCAAATAACACAGTTGCAAAACACTATCAATTCTGTTCACACTCCAGTTAGATTGTATTTATATTGATAGTGTTGCTGAAACAGATACATCCTGATTAAAAACAGTATCATTATCTATGTGCTTACCATTCATAATGTTAAAAACCATAAGATTTTTTACATAGTGTTCATTTAAAGTTTCGGCACTTGTAAATCCTCTTTTCTTTGTGGTCCTCTGTAATCTTCTCAAACGTTCTGTTTTTAAACTTCAGTAACTCTTCTTTATATTGTTTTACCTGAGCTGTATGTTTATTCATCCACTGATCACTACTGTCCTCCCTTGCCCCATTATTAGTCTCCGATGTCTTAATCTGAATTTTACCTTTATTAAGTCATCTCACAACTTCTTCCACTACTAAAAGTATCAAAATTAAAGAGCATTTGTTTAAAATCTCACACCACAGAATTCTGGATTCCCCCTACCAATAGTGGGCACATTTCTAATCATAAACATTCTAGGAATTAATTTCTTAAGATAATAATTGGACAGGTAAATGCCCTATAGGTAGAACTCAGTCTCTTTCTTTTTCAACTTTAGTAACGCATTGTAAATATTATACAGGGTTTCACCTCTGGGGGTCTCTTCTTCAGGTGCAAAGAGAATCCATATCGCATCCTTGTTGGTAAATGCAAAAGTCTCTGTTTCCTCCTCCTTATGATCAAGAACAGGAGCATGTGTAGTATTATCAGTATCCTCCATAATGCTAAAGGTAATCTCAAAAGTGAAGTAAGTGTCCCAAATGTGTAACCAGTATCCAAATCAGTGGGTAATAATCCACTGCAAGAAATCACAGAAGGTGGTAGGAATTTTCCAAGTTAGGAACATCAAATATTAATAACATAATTTCCACAAAAATTTTGAAACACGATTTTTTATTTACAACATGACATTTCAGGGTTTACCCCTTCCTCAGACAAACCAAAGTTCAATAAAAATGTACAGAGTGGTTCTGTGTGTGTAGCGCTCAACTCACCGCTCCCAATGCGATGACTGCAGGGGGTGGAGAGATCAGTCCTCCAAACGGCTCAAAGGAGAGTGGGTGTAATTTTAGAATGTCCCGTTATGCAGCCCCAAAAAATAAGTCTGCCAACTTACAAAGCAAGTGTAAAGATATCCAGTGTAGGGGCGCACCACAGAGACACTCAGTCCAACTTAAAAGTTACTATTCATTTATTTCGGCACAAATGTAAAAGCATATAGTCAGGCACGCAGGCCCAGCAGGCTCACAGGTAAAAACATAACACAGGTGTGTCAGATAGTCAAGCAGACATGTTTCGTGAGCAGTGAACAAGTGAGCATGCTCACGAAACATGTCTGCTTGACTATCTGACACACCTGTGTTATGTTTTTACCTGTGAGCCTGCTGGGCCTGCGTGCCTGACTATATGCTTTTACATTTGTGCCGAAATAAATGAATAGTAACTTTTAAGTTGGACTGAGTGTCTCTGTGGTGCGCCCCTACACTGGATATCAAAGTTCAATAAAGCAAACGGATATTAAATCTATAACCCCACACGGTGAGACAAAAACCGCCAAATGGCTGGTATGGCAACCACTAGATAAATAAACAAATGGTGCAGTAGGAAAATGGTGTACAAAGACAAAAAACACCCCATATTTATATCAAACAATGCAGTGCGTAAATAACACATAATCCTTCAGAGAACACACAATGTATTAAAAATATTCCCATATTAGCTATCATTATTTGGACATAATATGAAACATGTAAAATAACCCAGTTGCAAAACACTATCAATGCTGTTCACATTCTTGTCAGATTGTATTTATATGGATAGTGTTGCTGAAACAAATCCATCCTGATTGAAAACTGTGACATTATCTATGGGCAAGATTATCTACAAGTAGCGCGTTATGATTTTTCCCAGAGCAATGTGGTCTTTTTGCAAAAACCTAACACTAATCCCCTGAAGATCATCCTACCTTGAGTCGTCTTCACTCAGCCGAGCCACCGATGGAACTGAAGAGGACATCCGGAGCGGAAGAAGTTAATCCTCCAAGCGGTGCTGAAGAAATCTTCCATCCGATGAAGTCATCATCCAGGCGGCGCTGAAGAAAAGTCTTCGATCCGTCCGATGTCATCTTCAAAGAGGCGCTGAAGAGGTCTTCTATCCGGGCGAAGTCATCTTCCAAGCCGGGTCTTGAATCTTCCTTCCGCCGACGCGGAACCACCTTCTTCACCGACGGACTACGACGAATGACGGCTCCTTTAAGGGACGTCATCCAAGATGGCGTCCCCTCAATTCCGATTGGCTGATAGGATTCTATCAGCCAATCGGAATTAAGGTAGGAAAAATCTGATTGGCTGATGGAATCAGCCAATCAGATTGAGCTCGCATTCTATTGGCTGTTCCGATCAGCCAATAGAATGCGAGCTCAATCTGATTGGCTGATTGGATCAGCCAATCGGATTGAACTTGAATCTGATTGGCTGATTCCATCAGCCAATCAGATTTTCCTACCTTAATTCCGATTGTCTGATAGAATCCTATCAGCCAATCGGAATTGAGGGGACGCCATCTTGGATGACGTCCCTTAAAGCAGCCGTCATTTGTCGTAGTCCGTCGGTGAAGAAGGTGGTTCCGCGTCGGCGGAAGGAAGATTCAAGACCCGGCTTGGAAGATGACTTCGCCCGGATAGAAGACCTCTTCAGCGCCTCTTGGAAGATGACATCGGACGGATCGAAGACTTTTCTTCAGCGCCGCCTAGATGATGACTTCATCGGATGGAAGATTTCTTCAGCGCCGCTTGGAGGATTAGCTTCTTCCGCTCCGGATGTCCTCTTCAGTTCCATCGGTGGCTCGGCTGAGTGAAGACGACTCAAGGTAGGATGATCTTCAGGGGATTAGTGTTAGGTTTTTGTAAGGGGGGTTTGGGTTAGATTAGGGGTATGTGGGTGGTGGGTTTTAATGTTGGGGGGGTTGTATTTTTCTTTTACAGGCAAAAGAGCTGTTTTCTTTGGGGCATGCCCCCACAAATGGCCCTTTTAAGGGCTGGTAAGGTAAAAGAGCTTTGAAATTTATTTAATTTAGAATAGGGTAGGGCATTTTTTTATTTTGGGGGGTTTGTTATTTTATTAGGGGGCTTAGATTAGGTGTAAGTAGCTTAAAATTGTTGTAATATTTGTAACATGTTTGTAACTTTTTTTTTTATTTTTTGCAACTTAGCTTTTTTTATTTTTTGTACTTTAGTTAGTTTATGTAATTGTATTTAATTGTAGTTATTTGTAGTTAATTTATTTAATTAATTTAATGATAGTGTAGTATTAGGTTTAATTGTAACTTAAGTTATGATTTATTTTACAGGTAATTGTGTATTTCTTTTAGCTATGTAGTTATTAAATAGTTAATAACTATTTAATAACTATTCTAACTAGCTAAAATAAATACAAAGTTACCTGTAAAATAAATATAAATCCTAAGATAGCTATAATATAATTATTAATTACATTGTAGCTATCTTAGGGTTTATTTTACAGGTAAGTATTTATTTTTAAATAGGAATAATTTATTAAAATATAGTGTAGTGTTAGGTGTAATTGTAACTTAGGTTAGGATTTATTTCACAGGTACATTTCTCTTTATTTTAGCTAGGTAAGCTATTAAATAGTTAATAACTATTTAATAGTTATTGTACATGGTTAAAATAAATTGAAAGGTACCTGTAAAATAAATATAAATCCTAAGATAGCTAGAATATAATTATTATTTATATTGTAGCTATATTAGGGTTTATTTTAAAGGTAAGTATTTAGTTTTAAATAGGATTCATTTACTTAATAAGAGTTAATTTATTTAGATTTATTTAATTAATATTTAAGTTAGGGGGGGCGTTAGGGTTAGGGTTAGACTTAGGTTTAGGGGTTAATAATTTTATTACAGTGGCGGCGGCGTAGTGGGGGGCAGGTTAGGGGTTAATAAATTTATTATAGGTGGCGACGGTGTAGGGGGGGCAGGATATGGGTTAATAGGTTTAATATAGGTTGCGGCGGGTTCATGGAGCGGCGGTTTAGGGGTTAAACTATTTATTTAGTTGCGGAGAGGTGCGGGATCAGCAGGATAGGGGTTAATAATTTTATTATAGAGGGCGACGGTATGGGGGGGGCAGGATAGGGGTTAATACATTTATAAGAGTTGCGGCAGGGTCTAGGAGCGGCGGTTTAGGGATTAGTAACTTTATTGAGTTGCGGGAGGCTCCGGGGGCGCCAGTATAGGGATAGAACAGTGTAGTTTAGTGTGAGTGCTTAGTGACAGGCTAGCAATAAAGCTGGGAAAAAGCCGAAGGGCAGCGAGATCGGATGAGTGATAACTGTCACAGTCCGCTGCTCATCGCCCCGCGGCTTTTTGACAGCTTTATTTGATAACTTAGGCATATTTTTTCAGGTCCGCGGCGGCGAAGGTAGGCGAGCTTAGGCGGGCGTATTGGGCCGGCGAAGCAAGAAAAGTAGACGGCTTGATAACTACCCCCCTAAGAGTCAGTCAGGAAAGGGTCTAACGCTCACTTTGCAGCCGCGACTTTTCCATACCGCAGATCCCCCTACGCCAATTGCGTATCCTATCTTTTCAATGGGATCTTAGCCGGTATTTAGAGTCTTGGCTGAAGTGAGCGTTAGAAATCTAACGACAAGACTCCAGCCGCAGAGAAAATCCAGGAGTTAAGAGCTTTCTGGGCTAACGCCGGTTTAAAAAGCTCTTAACTACTGTGCTTTAAAGTACACTAACACCCATAAACTACCTATGTACCCCTAAACCGAGGCCCCTTCCCACATCGCCGACCGCACACCGCCGCCACCTACATTATCCCTATGTAACCCTAATCTGCTGCCCCTAACACCACCGACCCCTATATTATATTTATTAACCCCTAATCTGCCGCCCCCAACGTTGCTGCCACCTACCTACAATTATTAACCCCTAATCTGCCGACCGGACCTCACCACTACTATAATAAAGTTATTAATCCCTAATCCGCCTCACTCCCGCCTCAATAACCCTATAATAAATAGTATTAACCCCTAATCTGCCCTCCCTAACATCACCGACATCTAACTTCAAGTATTAACCCCTAATCTGCCGACCGGACCTCACGCTACTCTATTAAATTTATTAACCCCTAAAGCTAAGTCTAACCCTAACACTAACACCCCCCTAAGTTAAATATAATTTTTATCTAACGAAATAAATTAACTCTTATTAAATAAATTATTCATATTTAAAGCTAAATACTTACCTGTAAAATAAACCCTAATATAGCTACAATATAAATTATAATTATATTGTAGCTATTTTAGGATTTATATTTATTTTACAGGCAACTTTGTATTTATTTTAACCAGGTACAATAGCTATTAAATAGTTAAAAACTATTTAAAATCTACCTAGTTCAAATAATTACAAAATTACCTGTAAAATAAATCCTAACCTAAGTTACAATTAAACCTAACACTACACTATCAATACATTAATTAAATAAAATACCTACAATTATCTACAATTAAACCTAACACTACACTATCAATAAATTAATTACATACAAATACCTACAATTAAATACAATTAAATAAACTAACTAAAGTACAAAAAAAAAAAGAACTAAGTTACAAAAAATAAAAAAATAATTTACAAACATTATAAAAATATTACAATTTTAAGCTAATTACACCTACTCTAAGCCCCCTAATAAAATAACAAAACCCCCCAAAATAAAAATTTGCCCTACCCTATTCTAAAATACAAATAGAAAAGCTCTTTTACCTTATCAGCCCTTAAAAGGGCCTTTTGCGGGGCATGCCCCAAAGAATTCTGCTCTTTTGCCTGTAAAAAAAAAACATACAATACCCCCCCAACATTACAACCCACCACCCACATACCCTTAATCTAACCCAAACCCCCTTAAATAAACCTAACACTAAGCCCCTGAAGATCTCCCTACCTTATCTTCACAACGCCGGGTATCACCGATCTGTCCAGAGGAGGCTCCGAAATCTTCATCCAAGCCCAAGCGGGGGCTGAAGAGATCCATCATCGGGCTGAAGAGATCCATCATCCGGCTGAAGAGGTCCATCATCGGGCTGAAGAGATCCATCATCCGGCTGAAGAGGTCCATCATCCGGCTGAAGAGGTCCATCATCGGGCTGAAGAGATCCATCATCCGGCTGAAGAGGTCCATCATCGGGCTGAAGAGATCCATCATCCGGCTGAAGAGGTCCATCATCCGGCTGAAGAGGTCCATCATCGGGCTGAAGAGATCCATCTTCCGGCTGAAGAGATCCATCATCCGGCTGAAGAGGTCCATCATCGGGCTGAAGAGGTCCATCATCGGGCTGAAGAGATCCATCATCCGGCTGAAGTCTTCTATCAAGCGGCATCTTCAATCTTCTTTCTTCCGGATCCATCTTCATCCCACCGAAGCGGAACATCCATCCTGGCTGACGACTTCCCGACGAATGACGGTTCCTTTAAATGACGTCATCCAAGATGTCGTCCCTCGAGTTCCAATTGGCTGATAGGATTCTATCAGCCAATCGGAATTAAGGTATCAGCCAATCAGATTGAGCTTGCATTCTATTGACTGATCGGAACAGCCAATAGAATGGAAGCTTAATCTGATTGGCTGATTCCATCAGCCAATCAGAATTTTCCTACCTTATTTCCGATTGGCTGATAGAATCCTATCAGCCAATCGGAATGCGAGGGACGCCATCTTGGATGACGTCATTTAAAGGAACTGTCATTCGTCGGGAAGTCGTCGGCCAGGATGGATGTTCCGTGTCGGCGGGATGAAGATGGATCCGGAAGAAGATTGAAGATGCCGCTTGATAGAAGACTTCAGCAGGATGATGGATCTCTTCAGCCCGATGATGGACCTCTTCAGCCCGATGATGGACCTCTTCAGCCCGATGATGGACCTCTTCAGCCGGATGATGGATCTCTTCAGCCCGATGATGGACCTCTTCAGCCCGATGATGGATCTCTTCAGCCCCCGCTTGGGCTTGGATGAAGATTTCGGAGCCTCCTCTGGACAGATCAGTGATACCCGACGTGGTGAAGATAAGGTAGGGAGATCTTCAGGGGCTTAGTGTTAGGTTTATTTAAGGGGGGTTTGGGTTAGATTAGGGGTATGTGGGTGGTGGGTTGTAATGTTGGGGGGGTATTGTATGTTTTTTATACAGGCATAAGAGCAGAATTCTTTGGGGCATGCCCCGCAAAAGGCCCTTTTAAGGGCTGGTAAGGTAAAAGAGCTTTTCTATTTGTATTTTAGAATAGGGTAGGGCATTTTTTTTATTTTGGGGGCTTTGTTATTTTATTAGGGGGCTTAGAGTAGGTGTAATTAGCTTAAAATTGTTGTAATATTTTTCTAATGTTTGTAAATTATTTTTTTATTTTTTGTAACTTAGTTCTTTTTTTATTTTTTGTACTTTAGTTAGTTTATTTAATTGTATTTAATTGTAGGTATTTGTATGTAATTAATTTATTGATAGTGTAGTGTTAGGTTTAATTGTAGATAATTGTAGGTATTTTATTTAATTAATTTATTGATAGTGTAGTGTTAGGTTTAATTGTAACTTAGGTTAGGATTTATTTTACAGGTAATTTTGTAATTATTTTAACTAGGTAGCTATTAAATAGTTATTAACTATTTAATAGCTATTGTACCTAGTTAAAATAAATACAAAGTTACCTGTAAAATAAATATTAATCCTAAAATAGCTACAATATAATTATAATTTATATTGTAGCTATATTAGGGTTTATTTTACAGGTAAGTATTTAGCTTTAAAAAGGAATAATTTATTTAATAAGAGTTAATTTATTTCGTTAGATTTAAATTATATTTAACTTAGGGTGTGTTAGTGTTAGGGTTAGACTTAGCTTTAGGGGTTAATAAATTTATTAGAGTAGCGGTGAGGTCCGGTCGGCAGATTAGGGGTTAATACTTGAAGTTAGGTGTCGGTGATGTTAGGGAGGGCAGATTAGGGGTTAATACTATTTATTATAGGGTTATTGAGGCGGGAGTGAGGCGGATTAGGGGTTAATAACTTTATTATAGTATCGGTGAGGTCCGATCAGCAGATTAGGGGTTAATAATTGTAGGTAGGTGGCAGCGACGTTGGGGTCGGAAGATTAGGGGTTAATAAATATAATATAGGGGTCGGTGGTGTTAGGGGTAGCAGATTAGGGGTACATAGGGATAATGTTGGTGGCGGCGGTGTGCGGTCGGCGATGTGGGGGGGCCTCGGTTTAGGGGTACATAAGTAGTTTATTGGTGTTAGTGTACTTTAAAGCACAGTAGTTAAGAGCTTTATGAACCGGCGTTAGCCCAGAAAGCTCTTAACTCCTGGCTTTTCTCTGCGGCTGGAGTCTTGTCGTTAGATTTCTAACGCTCACTTCAGCCAAGACTCTAAATACCGGCGTTAGGAAGATCCCATTGACTTAGCTTTAGGGGTTAATAAATTTATTAGAGTAGCGGTGAGGTCCGGTCGGCAGATTAGGGGTTAATACTTGAACTTAGGTGTCGGTGATGTTAGGGAGGGCAGATTAGGGGTTAATACTATTTATTATAGGGTTATTGAGGCGGGAGTGAGGCGGATTAGGGGTTAATAACTTTATTATAGTAGCGGTGATGTCCGGTCCGCAGATTAGGGGTTAATAATTGTAGGTAGGTGGCGGCAACGTTGTGGGCAGCAGATTAGGGGTTAATAAATATAATATAGGGGTTGGCGGTGTTAGGGGCAGGAGATTAGGGGTACATAGGGATAACATAGGTGGCGGTGGTGTACGGAGCGGAAGATTAGGGGTTAAAAAAATATGCAGGGGGCGGCAGATTAGGGGTTAATAAGTGTAAGGTTAGGGGTGTTTAGACTCGGGGTACATGTTAGGGTGTTAGGTGCAGACTTAGGAAGTGTTTCCCCATAGGAAACAATGGGGCTGCGTTAGGAGCTGAACGCTGCTTTTTTGCAGGTGTTAGGTTTTTTTTCAGATCAAACTGCCCCATTGTTTCCTATGGGGGAATCGTGCACGAGCACGTTTTTGAAGCTGCCCACGTCCGTAAGCACCGTTGGTATTTAGAGTTGCAGTGGCGGTAAATATGCTCTACGCTCCCTTTTTGGAGCCTAACGCAGCCCTTCTGTGAACTCTAAATACCAGCGGTATTTAAAATGTGCGGGGGGGAAAAAGCACGCGTAGCTAATGCACCCCTTTGGCCGAAGAACTCTAAATCTAGCGGTAAATAAGTTATTTTGCAACTTGTAGTAGCTGCGCAAATCCCAAATGCGAAAAAGCCATAACGCGTGCAGTGTTTTCGCAATTTATTTACTGTGCAACATGTAATCTTGCCCTATGTGCTTAGCATTCAAAATGTTAAAACTTTCAACATAAGATTTTTATGCAACTTTCTAATTTACTCCTATTATCAAATTTTCTTCATTCTCTTGGTATCTTTATTTGAAATGCAAGATTGTAAGTTTAGATACCGGCCAATTTTTTGTGAACAACCTGGGTTGTCCTTGCTGATTGGTGGATAAATTCATACACCAATAAAAATGTGCTGTCCAGAGTCTGAACCATAAAAAAAAGCTTAGATGCCTTCTTTTTCAAATAAATATAGCAAGAGAACGGAGAAAAATTGATAATAAGAGTAAATTAGAAAGTTGCTTAAAATTGCATGCTCTATCTGAATCACAAAAGAAAAAAATGTGGGTTCAGTGTCCCTTTAAACATTTTGGCACTGTACTGTAATTAGGACTAGAAGTAATTGATAGTAACACATGCTAGAGCAGAAATTAAGCTACACAAGGCTAAAGTAAAGGTGAAACTATAAGTGTCTAATTCACAGACACTTTTGTTGTGTGTATCTTGTAGATTAGAGACGTGCATTTTGCTTTATGCTGATTTGGTGAGTCGTCTGATACAAGAACAACTGAATACAATTTTGGACAAAATGGATGAAGAAGAAATGATTGATTGACAAAAATCATTCCTTCATTCATTTGTGCCATTTGACACCAAAAAAGGGGTTGGAAAGTGGCATTTGTAAAGATGTACAAGGGGTCTGACCAGTCAGGCTTTATATGGGCCAGATTACAAGTGGTGTGCTATCAGATTTTTTTTGCTCGCTAACTGTGCGTGAATTTCAAGTTGAAAGTAAAAAGCTAACACATAAGTGAAAACACGCTATTTTCTCTCTATAGACTTCAATGGAGCATGCTGTTAAAAAAAACAACTAACAGATATCGTTTGCACACTAATTCCACACGCATTCAGGTAGTTATGCATTTTTTACATTTCAATGTTCTTCACATAAAAAGATTCTATTTTTATTTTAAAATATATATTTCTACATATATATATATATATATATATATATATATATATATATATATATATATATATATATATATATATATAATATGTATGTATAATCATAAACATGTGCATATATATGTATATATACATACATGCACACATATATATATCTCACACATTATAGCCCTTTCCTGTCAAATACCTTTTAGCCCTTATAAAAAAAGTTTTCAATACTTATATTATTTTTTTTTCAGTGTACATACACTTTATTTGAATGTATTTATGTTGTGATTGGTGTGTTTTTTTACCCTTTCACTTTACACCAGATCTTTAAGTGCGCAAATCTGTTGAGTGCAATTTTGTTTGTGCTCAAGTACAACCATTTACTTTCAACTTGTAATATGGTCGCTATATTACTTTAGTGCACCACTTGTAACCTAGCCCTATGTTGGATTTTACTCATACCTAACATAAAGCTAGATTATAAGTTGCGGTCTAACTGCTGCGCGCATATAATACCAGGTTTATTGCGGCTGCTTGCGCGCATCAGAAGGAGCATGCATATTACAAGTTGAAAGTAAATGTTACGCTAGTCGGGTTAGCGCAACAATAGAGCTCGGGTTAACAGTTACACTTCACTAAAAAGTTGCACAATACACATCAAAAATACATTGTACAGTACAGTTACTCTCATAATACTGTCTAATAAAAATGTTTAAGAAATATTGCATTAAAAAGTTATAAGGGCTCAGAGATATGAGGTTTCAAGAGCAGCAAAGGGCTTTAACATAGAGATACATGTATGTATTTATATGTGTATATTTGTTTATATGTGTATTTATGAATTTACATACATATACATATATATATATATACATATATACATACATACAAACACATACATATGTATACTTATATACATTGATACAAAGTATGAGATATATTTAAAAAAATTATTTCTTTAACCTTTGAAATATGTTTACTTCCTTTGGTCTTTTTTATATATGTGGGATGACAAAATGTATAACTGATTAACATTATTTTCTGATAAATAAACAATCAGTCATTTGGGGTTAAAGTTAATAAAACTGAATAGACTCCTTTAGGGGATTTTGATTTATCCGATTTGGATTATTTTGCAAAAATTTACGTCACTTATCACAGCTATTTATGATTTGTGAGACGCCCCCCGATAAGTCACTTCCAGTAGTAGGACTTGGAGTGTTTTAGGGTACCAGGAACCAGGCGTAAAATGGTAAATTAATCACACCTTTATTAAAAAAATAACTAAATAATTATAACGAGTCAAAAAGCCAAATGACAAGTCAGGAATCAAAGCCAGAGCAGATAGTCAGACAAGCCGGGTCAGGAACCAGAGCAAGTAGTCAGGTGAACCGGGGTCAGGATCACGAAGATCAGCAAAGTCAGGAACAAGCCAGGGATCAGGAACCAGAAGGGACGTCAAACAAACCAGGTTATATACAGAGTCATGAACACAGGAACTCAGAGAGATCAGAGACAACCCAGGACTGAGGCAGTTAAATAGGAAGTGATGACATCATCATTCTGTGACTGCAACCTATCGCTCTCTCTGTGATGTTCTCCAGTTTGGTCATAAGAGGGAGCCTAAGAGAGGTGAGCTGCGTTACACAATCTACTATAGGCAAGGGGAAAAGAAAGGTAAGTCAAAAATGGCGACCGAGATAAAAAGTAGCAAATAACTTATGAAGTCAGGGTGAAACCCTGACAGAGTGACGCAATAGCATGTCAGGTTAGCAAAAGAGCATACATTTTTGACTTTCAACTCATAATACGAGCGCAACCCGACGTGCATAAAAATTTACTTCTAGCGTAAGCGCTAAATAGTGATCCACTCATAATCTGGCCCTTAATATGTTATATTTTTTTAAGTTTTACAGGTCTCATTTCTAGCACTAATTGGGCTTTCACTCAAGTGCAACCAATAACTTTTAACTTGCAATATCAGCTCTATTTAGAGTGCTCACGATATTCATTGAAAGTAATGGGTGTGCTAGATCGATGTCGGCTTCACTAAACCTTCTCTGGTAAATCTGATTACCATGGACATTTAATATCAAGTTGCGCGCTAATTTTAGCGTGGTCCAGCAATATTGCTTATTGCGTCCTACTCTAGCATTAGCACACCACTTATAATCTGGTCTTAATATAATTGCTTAAAACTCATCACTTATATGGACTCGAAAGCATTATATAAATCAGGTACTTATTGATAACACGTTATACGCAGTTTATAAAGTTTGCTCACTCTAAATAAAAGATCTTTTTGACTCCATTTATAAAGCTGCAATTGCAGCTTTGGAGCCACGCAAGTTACAAATCAGTTATAAAACTACTGGTTCCAAACCACTGGTTAAGTAAAATCAGGGGAAGGATTGCAATCTTAATTACCACTAGTGGATGCTAGATCAATGGCCGTGTGATATATGGACACTTTCCCTTTAAAGTGATGGTAAACTCACTACATGAAGTCTGCAATATATTAAAGCTCTAAGTTAAAATAATACATTGAGGCTCTCATTTCTAGGCTACATAATGTAGGAGACCGAATAACTAAAAACTTTTTTATCCCACTGTTACCTTGTTCCTGGCCGCCTTCCTGTTAAAGCCATTTTCCTATTTTGACTGGCATATGGTACAGCCAATAGGGGATGTGTATTTTCTCATCACCCGCTCCCGGGCCGTGGCGTTGAGGGTTCTCAGTTAGCATTCCAAACTGTGCAGTTCTCAGGCTGCTGTCGGATTGTCTGAGAACTGCACCTGCGCAGTTTGGAATCCTAACTGAGAAGTTATTTTAACTTAGAGCTTTAATATATTGCACAACCCAAACAAAACCAGATGAGCCATCAGGCAAACATCAAAAGGTATTTATTCAGAAATACAGGAGAGACATGTAAACATATAAAGTGGATACAAACATCAAAAGGACTAACAGCACTCTGCCAGGCTGACGCATTTTGGCTGAGTTGCCTTAGTCATAGACATATATTGCAGACTTCATGTAGTGAGTTTACCATCACTATATATTTGGATTTCACTCACCTGCAATGTGACATCAGTAGCCTACAAGTAGTTACCAAGCTAGTAAAACAATGCTTGGTTATTAAATCTAAAGCTGCATTTGGCAGTGTGAAGTCTTCTTGTACGTCAACAAAACGTGGATTACATAAAGTTTCTTATAATTAACCTTTCTTTGACATCCTACTCATAATTAAAAATGGACTTTATAAATTTGCTTCAAAAATCACCTTGGTGAAGAGCGGATCAGTGTGCTGAATGTAACAGCTCATCTTGCTGTTTTGCAAAATCTCTCAAACAAACTCTGGACCACAGGCTGACTAGGAACTGCTCAAGCTTGCGTGCACCCAATCGCAAGTGAGCAGGTGTTGTCAATCACCCCGGTCCGACTTGTCCAGGTTGACTTCAAACCAACAACTCAGAGGTGGCGTAAAGTTTAAGAAGAAGCGGTCATCAGTTTCTTAAGTATCGGCTGCAGGCTTTCTAATGCGAGCCTGCACCAAAGATCTCTAAAGCTGCATCACGCAGCTTCATAAATCTCAGTCAATATAATAAAAAAATGTCTCCAATGTAATGTTGCCTTAAAAAAACTAATTCAACAAATAAAGGATATTTTTCTAAAAAGAGTGCTTAATTGCTTATGTTTGCCCCATATACTCAAAACATTGAGTTGTATGCCCTTTTAAATAATGCTGTACTTGCTGAAATTATAATGCACAACAGACAATCACATTATAAAATGCAGCTACTTTATTTTATCTACAGAACACATTTTTGTGACTTTATATAAAGCATTGAAATAATTGTAGTTGAGATCTGTTTAGAGCTTTGCTAATACAAATTATTTTATTATGAAAGGGCTTCTTATATTGTAACTAATTGAAAGAGTACATTTATTTCCCATTTTCTTTAATAATATTTGGAAGATTTACAAAATTCCATTTACCACAGATTTTTTTATAAGTAATTGCACGCAGCTATACCCCTGAATGTAGCATATTTCTTTATGTAATAATAATGCTCTTCATGAGAGTGGGCCTAAAAATGATATCACTTCCTTATATTACCTACAAGTCTTGTTTTCATAAGGTACAAACTGTAGAGATTTGTTTTCCTTAAATATAATCAAACGAAGGCCCACAAAGAGCGTCTTTGAAAATGTTAATGGGGAAATAACCAAACACCTCAAACCAAGGAAGTGATGTCATACAATACATGTATTCTGAAAAGGAAGGTCATTTTATTCACTTTTCTCAGTATTACTATGGTTGCCAAGTTCTACTTAGAAGGGGTGTCCAGTTTCAGTGCTCACCAAACACACAAAAAGGGTTCTGTAGAGTATTTTTGGAAAGGGACTGTAGTCTGGGGCCTCTATATTTACACTAATGGCAGTGAAAGGCAGTTGCAGATATTCAATCTACTGCAAAATTCAACAGTTTAGTTTAGGGGAATAAAGCTGACCTGTTGACTTTCTAAATACCAGGCACAAGCTTGAATAATTCAATATTATATGTAAGAGAACTAAATCTATAGGATATAATATACATTGGATTTCATTCAATTGGATTTAAATGTATTTTATAGTTCTCAGAAATGCAAATCAAACTGTGTGTATATGAAATATTTTTTTGCAAAGAAGAAAATTAAAACAGATACAACAGAAAATATTTAAATTCACTGGCAAAACTTACTTTAAAGGTACAGTCTACCCAAAAAAATGTATTGTTGAAAAAGATAGATAATCCCTTTATTGCCCATTCCCCAGTTTTTCATAACCAACACTGGTATAGTAATATACTTTCTATCTCTGTGATTACCTTGTATCTAAGCTTCTGCAGACTGCCCCCTTATCTTAGTGCTATTTACAAATTTGCATTTTAGCCAATTAGTGCTGCTTCTTAAATAACTCTATGGGATTGAGCCAAATGTTATCTATATAGCAACCATAAACTAGCACTGTATGACTGTGAAAAGCTGATAACATGCATTGAGATAAAAGGCAGCCTGCAGAGGTTGAATAAAATAAAGAGACCTAGATTAATTAGTTTTAACCCTGAAAAAATGGCCATTTCAGCGTTAAAACCGGACCGCAGCCATTACGAATCTTGTCGGTATAGCTGTACCGCAAGCATTTTAGCCTGTAACGCAACGTCAGTCCCGCACTCAAAAAAAATTACGTTTTGTGTGGGATTTCCATAGCGCTGACATTACAAGTTTTGAGGTGAGGCTAAAGAGCTTGCATTACAGCCTATACCGACACAATCCGTTTCGCAATCTGAGACCAGTAGTTATGAGTTTTACGCAACAAAACTGTTTTACAAAACTCATAACTAAAGTGTTACAAAGTACACTAACACCCATAAACTACCTATTAACCCCTAAACCGATGCTCTCCCACATCTCAAACACTAAATTAAAGTTATTAACCCCTAATTTGCCGCTCCCGACATCGCTGCCACTAATAAAATGTATTAACTACTATTCCGCCGCTGCTCTACATCGCCACCACTATAATAAAGTTATTAACCCCTATTACCCCGCACCCCAACATCGCCCAAACTATAATAAAGATATTAAGCCCTACTCTGTCGCTCCCCGACATCGCCGCCACTAAATAAAGTTATTAACCCCTAAACCTCTGGCCTCCTACATCACTGACACTAAATAAACCTATTAACCCCTAAACCACCAGCCCCCCACATCGCAAAAAAAGAAATTAAACTATTGACCCCTAAACCTAACAACCCCCTAACTTTAAATTAAAATTACAAGATCCCTATCTTAAAATAAATAAAAACTTACCAGGGAAATTAAAAAAAAACTAAGTTTAAACTATATATTAAACTAATATTAAAATAACTATCAATTAAATAAATTAAATTACACATTAAAAATACCTAACACTATTAAAAAAAAAAAATCTACAATTACAAAAAATAAAAAAATATTAAATTACAAAAGATAAAAAAATACTAAATTACCAAAAAATAACAAACACTAAATTACAAAAAATAACAAACGAAATGATCCAAAATAAAAACAATCACACCTAATCTAATAGCCCTAAAAAAAATAAAAAAGCCCCCCCAAAATAAAAAAAACCCTAGCCTACAAGAAACTACCAATAGCCCTTAAAAGGGCCTTTTGTAGGGCATTGCCCTAAAAAAATCAGCTCTTTTACCTGAAAAAATACAAAGACCCCCCAACAGTAAAACCCACCACCCAACCAACCCCCCAAAATAAAAAATCTAACAAAAACCTAAACTACCCATTGCCCTGAAAAGGGCATTTGTGTGGGCATTGCCCTTTAAAGGGCATTTAGCTCTTTTTCTTGCCCTGAAAAGGGTATTCAGCTCTTTTAAGAAAAGCCCAAAGCCTAATCTAAAAAAACACGCCCCAAAAAAGTTTAAAAAGACCTAACACTAACCCCCGACGATCTACTTATAGTTTCTGAAGTCCGGATATCCAGGCGGCGAAGTCTTCATCCAGGAGGCGTCTTCTATCTTCATCCAGGCAGCATCTTCTATCTTCGTCCCGGCGGCATCTTCTATCTTCATCCCGGCGGTGCGGAATGGGTCCATCCTGAAGACATCTGGCACGGAGCATCCTCTTCATATGGTTGCCGCCGTATACTGAATCTTCAATGCAAGGGACCCTTTTCAAAATGGCGTCCCTTGCATTCCTATTGGCTGATTTGATTTTTGAAATTCAAATCAGCCAATAGGATGAGAGCTGCTGAAATCCTATTGGCTGTTCAAATCAGCCAATAGTATGAGAGCTACTAAAATTCTATTGGCTGATTTGAATAGCCAATATAATTTCAGTAGCTCTCATCCTATTGACTGATTTTTTAATGTGTAATTTAATTTATTTAATTGATAGTTATTCTAATAGTTATGTTAGTTTAATATATAGTTTAAACTAAGATTTTTTTTAATTTCACAGGTAAGTTTTTATTTATTTTAAGATAGGGATCTTGTAATTTTAATTTAAAGTTAGGGGGTTGTTCGGTTTAGGGGTTAATAGTTTAATTTATTTTTTTGAGATGTGGGGGCTGGCGGTTTAGGGGTTAATAGGTTTATTTAGTGGAAGTGATGTGGGAGGCCAGAGGTTTAGGGGTTAATAACTTTATTTAGTGACGGAGATGTCGGGGAGCAGCGAAATAGGGGTTAATATCTTTATTATAGTGTGGGCGATGTTGGGGTGTGGGGGAATAGGGGTTAATAACTTTATTATAGTGTCGGAAATGTCGGGGGCAGCAGATTAGGGGTGTTTAGACGTGGGGTTTATGTTAGGGTGTTAGGTTTAAACGTAACTTAGACATCAATGGGGTTGCGTTACAGAGTTTTTCATTCCGCAATCGCAGGTGTTAGGTTTTTTAAACACTCTCTCCCCATTGATGTCTATGGGGAAAGCGTGCACGAGCACGTCAAAGCAGCGCTTGGATTTTGTGTGGTATGGAGCTTATCGCCACCATATCACACGCACAAGGCGGCTTTTCTAAAACTTGTAATAGCAGCGCTATGGAGGGTGAAATAACGCAACTTTTGTTGCGATCGTTTCACACCCTCTATAGCGCAAAACTTGTAATCTAGGTGAGAGAGAGGTAAAAAAAATGTTCTGTTACCCATCTAGCTAACTGTTTATGGCCTTACTAACCTATCTGACTGTAGCATTAATGTCCGTTATCCACAGTAGAAACATACATTGGCTCAAACATATTTTATAAAAATTAACTTTTTTAACTGCGGACTTTTCATCATTTCCTTGGCCAGTTTTATCAGTATATTTTGCACACCTTTTACTTTGTATATTTCACACATATACATTGTCGCTGTTTGTTTTATATATTTTATCCTTTTATTACAGTGGTACTATTATTTTTAGTTTTAGTGCCTCCTATAGGAGCCCTGTGATTTTTTAATCACGGTCATTCATTTTTTTCTGGACCTCTTTTTCAATTGTGTTTGCTAAATATTCACACAGGCACAACGAGTGGTTGTTTCCCATATACAGTTTACACAGCAGCTATAGTTGGGCGGATGCATAATTTGGAGTTTGTGACCTGGGCAGAGATGGACCAAGTGTGTCATGTGTGGTAAAGCTTGGTCGCAATCTCAACAGCAGGGAGAGCCACAGAGCTATACATATGTTTAGTCACAGCAGCCCCTATGGGGCAAAACAAACTGCACATATATTCTACCATTACTGCTGTTTTTCTGCTGCCCTTGGAACCAGCCTGCCCTGTGCTGCTCCAAAATTTGGTACATTTTAAACAATACTTTGAGTTTGGATTTACGATCTAAGGCCCACACCTAGCTGTGATTTTGTGAAAATCATATACCAACATGTCCAACAGCTAATATGCTGCTCTGGGTGCCCGTGTACCCATGTGTACCCATGTGAGGCTCGAACTTGTGATATTTCTAGATAACACTGACATGGTATCTACAGTGTGAGGATTACTCCCTGCTGTGACTTATATGAGATATACATCCAGCTTCTACACTGGTGTCTTGCATGTCCCACTGCTCCTCTGCTGTTTCGGCTGCCTATCTGTCCTCTTGTGCTGCTCTACAGCTGCTCCTCTGCTGTTCTGGCTGCCTATCTGTCCACGTGTGCTGCTCTACAGCGGCTCCTCTGCTCTTCTGGCTGCCTATTTGTCCTCATGTGCTGCTCTACAGCTGTTTCTCTGCTCTTCTAGCTACCTATCTATCCTCTTGTGTTGCTCTACAGCTGCTCCTCTGCTCTTCTGGCTGCCTATCTGTCCTCTTGTGCTGCTCTACAGCTGCTCCTCTGCTCTTCTGGCTACCTATCTGTCCTCTTGTGCTGCTCTACAGCTGCTCCTCTGCTCTTCTGGCTGCCTATCTGTCTACGTGTGCTGCTCTACAGCTGCTCCTCTGGCTGCCTATCTGTTCACTTGTGCTGCTCTACAGCTGCTCCTCTTCTCTTCTGGCTGCCTATCTGTCCATCTGTGCTGCTCTACAGCTGTTCCTCTGCTGTTCTGGCTTCCTATATCTCCACTTGTGCTGCTTTACAGCTGTTCCTCTGCTGTTTTGGTTGCCTATCTCTCCACTTGTGCTGCTTTACAGCTGTTCCTCTGCTGTTCTGGCTGCCTATCTGTTCACTTGTGCTGCTCTACAGCTGCTCCTCTGCTGTTCTGGCTGCCTATCTCTCCACTTGTGCTGCTTAACAGCTGTTCCTCTGCTGTTCAGGCTGCCTATCTCTCCATGTGTGCTGCTTTACAGCTGTTCCTCTGCTGTTCTGGCCGCCTATATCTCCACTTGTGCTGCCCTACAGCTGCTCCTCTGCTCTTCTGGCTGCCTATCTGTCCACGTGTGCTGCTCTACAGCTGCTCCTTTGCTCTTCTGGCTGCCTATCTGTCCATGTGTGCTGCTCTACAGCTGCTCCTTTGCTCTTCTGGCTGCCTATCTCTCCACTTGTGCTGCTTTACAGCTGTTCCTCTGCTGTTCTGGCTGCCTATCTCTCCACTTGTGCTACTTTACAGCTGTTCCTCTGCTGTTCTGGCTGCCTATCTTTCTACTTGTGCTGCTCTACAGCGGCTCCTCTGCTTTCTACTTGTGCTGCTTTACAGCTGTTCCTCTGCTGTTTTGGCTGCCTATCTGTTCACTTGTGTTGCTCTACAGCTGCTCCTCTGCTGTTCAGGCTGCCTATCTGTCCATGTGTGCTGCTCTACAGCTGCTCCTGTGCTGTTCTGGCTGCCTATCTCTCCACTTGTGCTGCTTTACAGCTGTTCGTCTGCTGTTCTGGCTGCCTATCTCTCCACTTGTGCTGCTTTACAGCTGTTCCTCTGCTCTTCTGGCTGCCTATATCTCCACTTGTGCTGCTCTACAGCGGCTCCTCTGCTACCTTGAAAATGTTTCCTATAGGAAACAAATTTCATTAACTAACAAATAATTTTAACAAAATCCAGCTGAACCAAAACCTCAGAAAAATAAACTGTAATGTACAATTCATAGCACAACATAAGGCCTAGTTATAGAAAACAAATGCATTGCTGAATATTAATTAAAAGACATTGTTCACAGATTCCAACAGGGAAATATTTCTGATATCAGCTCCCAATCTCAAGATTTCAGTATCTGACAATCTTGGGCCAGATTACGAGTGGAGCGCAAAAGGTTTGCACTCAAGCGATAAGGAGCTTATTGCAGGCGTTTGAGCTAGTTGGGTTTACGAGTTGAAAATAAACATGATCGCTTGAGTGCAATTTAAACTAGAATTATTACCTCGACTTCAAAGCTCTGGTTAACTGTTTGATAAAAAAAAAAAATATTGTACACAAAAGTTATAAGAGCTCAAAGATAGGAAGTCTCAAGTGTTAAAAAACATAATTTATGCTTACTTGATAAATTTATTTCTCTTGTAGTGTATCCAGTCCACGGATCATCCATTACTTGTGGGATATTCTCCTTCACAACAGGAAGTTGCAAGAGGATCACCCACAGCAGAGCTGCTATATAGCTCCTCCCCTCACTGCCATATCCAGTCATTCGACCGAAACAAGCCGAGAAAGGAGAAACCATAGGGTGCAGTAGTGACTGTAGTTAAATTAAAATTTAGACCTGCCTGAAAAGGACAGGGTGGGCCGTGGACTGGATACACTACAAGAGAAATAAATTTATCAGGTAAGCATAAATTATGTTTTCTCTTGTTAAGTGTATCCAGTCCACGGATCATCCATTACTTGTGGGATACCAATACCAAAGCTAAAGTACACGGATGATGGGAGGGACAAGGCAGGAACTTAAACGGAAGGAACCACTGCCTGTAGAACCTTTCTCCCAAAAACAGCCTCCGAAGAAGCAAAAGTATCAAATTTGTAAAATTTGGAAAAAGTATGAAGGGAAGACCAAGTTGCAGCCTTGCAAATCTGTTCAACAGAGGCCTCATTTTTAAAGGAACAGGTGGAAGCCACAGCTCTAGTAGAATGAGCTGTAATCCTTTCAGGAGGCTGCTGTCCAGCAGTCTCATAGGCTAAACGGATTATACACCGAAGCCAAAAAGAAAGAGAGGTTGCCAAGGCCTTCTGACCTCTCCTCTGTCCAGAGTAAACAACAAACAGGTTAGATGTTTGGCGAAAATCTTTAGTAGCCTGTAAGTAAAACTTCAAGGCACGGACTACATCTAGATTATGCAAAAGACGTTCCTTCTTTGAAGAAGGATTAGGACATAATGATGGAACAACAATCTCTTGATTGATATTCTTGTTAGAAACCACCTTAGGTAAAAACCCAGGTTTTGTACGCAGAACAACTTTATCTGAATGAAAGATCAGATAAAAAGAATCACAATGTAAGGCAGATAACTCCGAGACTCTTCGAGACGAGGAAATAGCCATCAGAAAAAGAACTTTCCATGAAAGAAGTTTGATATCAATAGAATGAAGGGGTTCAAACTGAACCCCTTGAAGAACTTTAAGAACCAAGTTTAAGCTCCATGGAGGAGCAACAGGTTTAAACACAGGCTTAATTCTAACTAAAGCCTGACAAAATGCCTGAACGTCTGGAACTTCTGCCAGACGCTTGTGTAAAAGAATAGACAGAGCAGAAATCTGTCCCTTTAAAGAACTAGCTGATAATCCTTTGTCCAAACCCTCTTGGAGGAAGGACAATATCCTAGGAATCCTAACCCTACTCCATGAGTAATTCTTGGATTCACACCAATGAAGATATTTACGCCATATCTTGTGGTAAATTTTCCTGGTGACAGGCTTTCGTGCCTGTATTAAGGTATCAATTACTGACTCGGAGAAGCCACGCTTTGATAGGATCAAGCGTTCAATCTCCATGCAGTCAGTCTCAGAGAAAGTAGATTCGGATGATTGAAAGGACCTTGTTTTAGAAGTTCTTGTCTCAGAGGCAGAGTCCATGGTGGAAAGGAGGACATGTCCACTAGGTCTGCATACCAGGTCCTGCGTGGCCACGCAGGCGCTATCAATATCACAGATGCTCTTTCCTGTTTGATTTTGGCAATCAGACGAGGGAGCAGAGGAAACGGTGGAAACACATAAGCCAGGTTGAAGAACCAAGGCGCTGCTAGAGCATCTATCAGTGCCGCTTCTGGGTCCCTGGACCTGGATCCGTAACAAGGAAGCTTGGCATTCTGGCGAGACGCCATGAGATCCAATTCTGGTTTGCCCCAACGGAGAACAAATTGAGCAAACACCTCCGGATAGAGTTCCCATTCCCCCGGATGAAAAGTCTGACGACTTAGAAAATCCGCCTCCCAGCTCTCTACACCTGGGATATGAATCGCTGACAGGTGGCAAGAGTGAGTCTCTGCCCAGAGAATTATCTTGGAGACTTCTGACATCGCTAGGGAACTCCTGGTTCCCCCTTGATGGTTGATGTAAGCCACAGTCGTGATGTTGTCCGACTGAAATCTGATGAACCTCAGTGTTGCTAGCTGAGGCCAAGCCAGAAGAGCATTGAATATTGCTCTTAACTCCGGAATATTTATTGGGAGGAGTTTCTCCTCCTGAGTCCATGAACCCTGAGCCTTCAGGGAGTTCCAGACTGCACCCAAACCTAGAAGGCTGGCATCTGTTGTTACAATTGTCCAATCTGGTCTGCGAAAGGTCATACCCTTGGACAGATGGGCCCGAGATAACCACCAGAGAAGAGAATCTCTGGTTTCCTGATCCAGATTTAGTAGAGGGGACAAATCTGTGTAATCCCCATTCCACTGACTGAGCATGCATAATTGCAGCGGTCTGAGATGCAGGCGCGCGAATGGCACTATGTCCATCGCCGCTACCATTAAGCCGATTACTTCCATGCACTGAGCCACCGTGGGGCGCGGAATGGAGTGAAGAACATGGCAAGCATTTAGAAGTTTTGATAACCTGGACTCCGTCAGGTAAATTTTCATTTCTACAGAATCTATTAGAGTCCCTAGGAAGGAAACCCTCGTGAGAGGAGATAGAGAACTCTTTTCTTTGTTCACTTTCCACCCATGCGACCTCAGGAATGCCAGAACTATCTCTGTATGAGATTTGGCAATTTGAAAGCTTGACGCCTATATCAGGATATCGTCCAGGTAAGGAGCCACCGCTATGCCTCGCGGTCTTAGGACCGCCAGAAGTGAGCCCAGAACCTTTGTAAAAATTATTGGGGCTGTAGCCAACCCGAATGGAAGAGCTACAAATTGGTAATGCCTGTCTAGAAAGGCAAACCTCAGGAACTGATGATGATTCTTGTGAATCGGAATGTGAAGGTAGGCATCCTTTAAGTCCACTGTGGTCATGTACTGACCCTCTTGGATCATGGGTAAAATGGTTCGAATAGTTTCCATCTTGAATGACGGAACTCTGAGGAATTTGTTTAGGATCTTTAAATCCAAAATTGGTCTGAAGGTTCCCTCTTTTTTGGGAACCACAAACAGATTTGAATAAAACCCCTGTCCTTGTTCCGTCCGCGGAACTGGATGGATCACTCCCATTACAAGGAGATCTTGTACGCAGCTTAGGAATGCCTCTTTCTTTATCTGGTTTGCAGATAATCTTGAAAGGTGAAATCTCCCTTGTGGAGGAGAAGCTTTGAAGTCCAGAAGATATCCCTGAGATATGATCTCCAACGCCCAGGGATCCTGAACATTTCTTGCCCACGCCTGGGCGAAGAGAGAGAGTCTGCCCCCTACTAGATCCGTTGTTGGATAGTGGGCCGCTCCTTCATGCTGTCTTTGAGGCAGCAGCAGGCTTTCTGGCCTGCTTGCCCTTGTTCCAGGACTGGTTAGGTTTCCAGGCCTGCTTGGATTGAGCAAAAGTTCCCTCTTGTTTTGAAGCAGAGGAAGTTGATGCTGTACCTGCCTTTAAATTTCGAAAGGCACGAAAATTAGACTGTTTGGCCTTTGATTTGGCCCTGTCCTGAGGAAGGGTATGACCCTTACCTATAGAAATGTCAGCAATAATTTCTTTCAAACCAGGCCCGAATAAGATCTGCCCCTTGAAAGGAATGTTGAGTAATTTAGACTTTGAAGTCACATCAGCTGACCAGGATTTGAGCCATAGCGCCCTACGCGCCTGGATAGCGAATCCGGAATTCTTAGCCGTTAGTTTAGTCAAATGAACAATGGCATCAGAAACAAATGAGTTAGCTAGCTTAAGAGTTCTAAGCTTGTCAACAATTTCAGTCAATGGAGCTGTATGGATGGCCTCTTCCAGGGCCTCAAACCAGAATGCCGCCGCAGCAGTGACAGTCGCAATGAATGCAAGGGGCTGTAAAATAAAACCTTGTTGAATAAACATTTTCTTAAGGTAACCCTCTAATATTTTTATCCATTGGATCTGAAAAAGCACAACTGTCCTCAACCGGGATAGTGGTACGCTTTGCTAAAGTAGAAACTGCTCCCTCCACCTTAGGGACAGTCTGCCATAAGTCCCGTGTAGTGGCATCTATTGGAAACATTTTTCTAAATATAGGAGGTGGGGAAAAGGGCACATCGGGCCTATCCCACTCCTTACTAATAATTACTGTAAGCCTTTTAGGTATTGGAAAAACATCAGTACTCACCGGCACTGCATAGTATTTATCCAGCCTACACAATTTCTCTGGCACTGCAATTGTGTCACAGTCATTCAGAGCAGCTAATACCTCCCCAAGCAATACACGGAGGTTCTCAAGCTTAAATTTAAAATTAGAAATCTCTGAATCAGGTCTCCCCGATTCAGAAACGTCACCAACAGACTGAAGCTCTCCGTCCTCAGGTTCTGCATATTGTGACGCAGTATCAGACATGGCTCTTACAGCATCTACGCGCTCTGTATCTCGTCTAACCCCAGAGCTATCATGCTTGCCTCTCAATTCAGGCAATCTGGATAATACCTCTGACAGGGTATTATTCATGATTGCAGCCATGTCCTGCAAAGTAATAGCTATGGGCATCCCTGATGTACTTGGCGCCATATTAGCGTGCGTCCCTTGAGCGGGAGGCGAAGGGTCCGACACGTGGGGAGAGTTAGTCGGCATAGCTTCCCCCTCGACAGACCCCTCTGGTGACAATTATTTTATAGATAAAGACTGATCTTTACTGTTTAAGGTGAAATCAATTCATTTAGTACACATTCTCCTATGGGGCTCCACTATGGCTTTTAAACATAATGAACAAGTATCCTCTGTTTCAGACATGTTTGTACAGACTAGCAATGAGACTAGCAAGCTTGGAAAACACTTTAAAGCAAGTTAACAAGCAATATAAAAAACGTTACTGTGCCTTTAAGAGAAACAAATTTTTACAAAATTTGAAATAACAGTGAAAAAAGGCAGTTACACTAACAAAATTTTTACAGTGTATGTAACAAGTCAGCAGAGCATTGCACCCACTTGCAAATGGATGATTAAACCCTTAATAACAAAAACAGAATAATAAATGACAAAAACGTTTTTTAAACACAGTCACAACAACTGCCACAGTCTACTGTGATTGTTACCCTCCTCAAACACGACTTTGAAGCCCTTTGAGCCCTTCAGAGATGTCCTGGATCATGCAGGAAGAAGCTGAATGTCTCTGTCAGTATTTTTAGCTGCACAGAAAAGCACTTAAATAGGCCCTTCCCACTCATATTGCAACAGTGGAAAGCCTCAGGAAATGTTTCTAGACAAAAATCAAACCAGCCATGTGGAAAAAAACTAGGCCCCAATAAGTTTTGTCACCAAACATATATAAAAACGATTAAACATGCCAGCAAACGTTTTATATTACACTTTTATAAGAGTATGTATCTCTATTAATAAGCCTGATACCAGTCGCTATCACTGCATTTAAGGCTTTACTTACATTAATCCGGTATCAGCAGCATTTTCTAGCAAATTCCATCCCTAGAAAAATATTAACTGCACATACCTTATTGCAGGAAAACCTGCACGCCATTCCCTCTCTGAAGTTACCTCACTCCTCAGAATATGTGAGAACAGCAATGGATCTTAGTTACTTCTGCTAAGATCATAGAAATCACAGACAGATTCTTCTTCTAATGCTGCCTGAGATGAAACAGTACACTCTGGTACCATTTAAAAATAACAAACTTTTGATTGAAGTTAAAAAACTAACTATAATACACCACTCTCCTCTTACTACGTCCATCTTTGTTGAGAGTTGCAAGAGAATGACTGGGTATGGCAGTGAGGGGAGGAGCTATATAGCAGCTCTGCTGTGGGTGATCCTCTTGCAACTTCCTGTTGGGAGGGAGAATATCCCACAAGTAATGGATGATCCGTGGACTGGATACACTTAACAAGAGAAAAAGGTAGGCAAAGGGATTTAACATTGAGATACATACATATACATGGCTTAAGAAGTATATGTATATATATACTGTATGTATATATATATATATATATATATATATATATATATATATATATATATATATATATATATATATATATATACAAGAAGTAAGTGAGTTGAATCCAGCACCATAGGTTTTAGTAAAGTTTCTTTCCCACCTGTGTGCACGTTACCAAGGAGTATCAGCCAAACTCCAGTGTATACAGTCCATGTAGAAAATAAGGTAACAGCACCACAGCACACAATCTTCTTTTAAAGGTGAAAAATCTTTATTTGAGGTTTAGCAACCAGTAAAAAAGCGACGTTTCGGACCTACATAGTCCTTAATCATGCATAAGTTAAAATCAAACAAACAGACTTTAAAAAGGGTATCTGGACCAATCATGCTTCAAATCTCAGTGTTAATTGGTTTAACCCATACCTATCCAGGTTTGTAAATTTCAACAACACAGTGACCTCTAGTGGTACCAGAATATATTCCATCATTTAAAATCATTATAAAAACAAATACAAATCATAATCTCTATTCAGACCATATGGATGTAATGTGTTCAGACGTTTAATCCACCATACTTCTTTCTGTTTTAGTTTTAGTTCCCTATTACCCCCTCTTCTATGATGGGGGATATGGTCAATCACTTGAAAGCGAAGCTGGCTTACTGTATGGCCCATATTTGTAAAATGTGCTGATACTGGAAGTGACATATCTTTTGATTTAATGGATGCTTTATGTTGACTAAACCTATCCCTGGCGGCTTGGGTGGTCTCGCCAATGTAACAAAGGCCACATGGGCATTTAAGTAGGTAGATTACATAGTTAGTTTGGCATGTATACAACCCATTGATTGTATATTGCTTTCTTTTGTCATTTTGTGCTAAGAATTTCCCTTTAATAACTGAATTACATTGGGCACAGTGTAAGCAGGGGTAACAGCCTTTATTAGGGGTAGTTAAGTAATTTACATCAGACATTTTAGTTGTACCTATGTCAGCTTTTACTATGTGATCCCTAAGATTTTTTACCCTTCTATATGATGGCATAGGAGGGAGTTTAAATGATTCTATCTCTGGATTATATTTTGACAAAAGGTGCCAGTGTTTTCTTACTATTCTAAAGATGTCATTACTCTTGTCACTGTATTCCATTGAAAGCACTAATCTATCTGTTCCTTTCTCTGTTGGTTTTTTATCATGTATTCTATCCAAATCCTGAATGTTTTTAGCAATATTTTCTTTTGGATATCCTCTTTGGATAAATTTATTGCCCATAGACACTAGTCTTTCTGGCAATACTTTTTGATCTCTAACTATTCTTTTAGTACGCAAAAGTTGACTCCTGGGTATGGATTTAAAAACAGTATCAGGATGGAAACTTTCATATCGCAGCAGAGTATTTCTATCTGTGGGTTTTACATATAGATCTGTACTTAATGTATTTCCATGTCGATATACAGTTGTATCCAGAAAGTTAATCTTTTGGATAGAGTAAGTAAGGGTAAATCTTAGGCCTGTCATGGAGGCATTGATATCCTCAACAAACTGTATCAGGGACTCCAATGAGCCCCCCCATATGCCAAAAATATCATCTATATACCTTAGCCACAGCTTACAATGGCTGATGAATGGCTGATTAGTGTAGACAAATTTGTTCTCAAAGCCACTCATGAACAAATTGGCATATGAGGGGGCTACATTGGAGCCCATGGCTGTTCCCCGCTTTTGCATGTAGTAAGTGTCTTGAAAGAGAAAATAATTGCAATATAGGACAAGTCTTAGCATGTCATCAAAAAAATCAATCTGAGATAGATTATATAAGCCACTGTCACTCAAAAAGCTTTTCACAGTCAATAGGCCTGCCTCATGGGGAATAGAGGTATATAAATTTACCACATCCAGTGAAAAAATTAACCAAGTATCCTCTATTTCAATCCCCATAAGTTTTAAAAGAAAATCATTTGTATCCTTAATAAAGGATTTTTGCTGTTTGACAAATGGAAAGAGGACTTTGTCCAGAAAGATAGAGATATTAGAAAAAATAGAATCGGTACAGGCCACAATAGGGCGTCCTGGTGGATGTAATAAGCTTTTATGGACTTTGGGTAATGTATAAAAAATTGGTGTTATAGGGTATTTGTTATACAAAAAATCATAGACCTGTTTAGAAATAATGTTATGTGTCAAAGCTCTATCTAATATGCCCTTAAGCTCTCTTTGTATTTCTTTAAGAGGATCATGATCCAGTATTTCATAAACCCCTCCATCTGACAGCTGTTGTAATATCTCCTGCACATAATAGTCAGTGTCTAACACTATTATTGCTCCGCCCTTGTCAGCATTTTTTATGGTGATATTTTTGTTATTTTTCAAAGTAGATATAGCCTCCCATTCCCCTTTTGTGAGGTTATGTTGTTTTGTGTAAGGATTTAATCTAGTTTTTTTCATTAGATTAGCAACATCTTGTTGAACAAATTTAACAAATGTTTCTACACCTGAGTTGCTTGTTGGAGGTACATATGAAGATTTTTTGTGCAGATTTAACTTTTTCAAATTCAAACATTCACTCTGCATATCATCTTCATTTATTGCATTAGTTTCACTTACATTGGCTACATTTTTACCACCATATATTGTTTTCAACCTTAGCAGTCTGAAAAATTTGTATAGATCTTTATCAATTTCAAACTCATCACAATCTTTCACTGGACAGTATGACAAGCCCTTCATTAATAAGCTATGCTCATTATCTGTAAGCTTATATTTAGAGATATTAATAACCAGATTAGTTTCAACATTTGCCTGTGGACTAGCATTGGGTATCACTGGTATAAACTCAGACAGTGTACTATCTACTATGTCACATTCTAAGGAGTTAATTTCAGGCAGTTCATTTTCCCTTATTATACCACACTCTAAGAGGTTAATCTCAGGCAGTTCATTTCCCTCAAGTGGATTTTCAGATAACACTGGAGTACTAGCAATATTAGACAGTTCGTTCCATTCATTTCCCTTTATGAAGTTAGTAACAGGCAGTTCATTTTTGTTAAACAGTAAGGGGTTAACAACCGGCAACTTTTTTACCTCTATTGTTGCTTTCTCATACCCCTGCGATGTCTGGCTCCTCTCCGTGACCGCTGCGGCTGCCCTTGCTGGTTCCAGGAACTCCGTGTGTGCATCTTGTACTCCCTTTGATCGGCGGTGCTTCCGCCCTCCCCTCCGGTGTCGCCTTCTGAGCCTGTGTCTAAAAAACTCTCGCCGGATGATGAGCTGTCTTCCTTTTCTTGCGCTGCTGTAGTTCTCGGCTGTCTCCTCCAGCGTGGGCCCTCACGTCGTGACGTCTGGTCATGTGACCACTGGTACACTCGGTTGTTAGCATAGTCCGTTTCATCCCGTATGAATTTAACCCTTTTCCTTTCTTCCAGGTCTGAACGGTATTGTGCCAGTAATGCATCTACTTCTTCTTTAGTAGTTTTCAGCATATCCAGGGTGAGTTTAGTTTCCATTATTCTTTCCACTTCTGATACGGTTTTTTTCTGTTTCTCAATTTCCAGTTGTAGGCACTCCACGGTCAGGACGATAAGGTCAAATGAGCACTTATTCAGAATGCTCTCAAATTTATTTTTATACATTTCATTGTTAGATAGAATGGTGGGCCTCAGTTTAACTCTTAAGCCTCTGGGGATCCTTTTAATACGGTAGTATTCTGCAAGTGTCACAGAATGCAGTTCCAGAGATATCAATTTTCTTTTTGTTCTCTCATACTCTTTTTTAATTTGTATTTGTTTTTATAATGGTTTTAAATGATGGAATATATTCTGGTACCACTAGAGGTCACTGTGTTGTTGAAATTTACAAACCTGGATAGGTATGGGTTAAACCAATTAACACTGAGATTTGAAGCATGATTGGTCCAGATACCCTTTTTAAAGTCTGTTTGTTTGATTTTAACTTATGCATGATTAAGGACTATGTAGGTCCGAAACGTCGCTTTTTTACTGGTTGCTAAACCTCAAATAAAGATTTTTCACCTTTAAAAGAAGATTGTGTGCTGTGGTGCTGTTACCTTATTTTCTACATGGACTGTATACACTGGAGTTTGGCTGATACTCCTTGGTAACGTGCACACAGGTGGGAAAGAAACTTTACTAAAACCTATGGTGCTGGATTCAACTCACTTACTTCTTGTTTATGGAATCAGCAGAGTCACGAGCACCTGTAGTGAGTGAAAACATAATGGAGGACAAGCAGCCTTCTACTTTCTCTTATTCAGACATAGATGCAGCACGCATCACCTCATTGGCCCTGGGATCAAGGAATTTCTTAAGGGTCACTGCAGAAGCAGACACTAAAAAAGAGTATGAGAGAACAAAAAGAAAATTGATATCTCTGGAACTGCATTCTGTGACACTTGCAGAATACTACCGTATTAAAAGGATCCCCAGAGGCTTAAGAGTTAAACTGAGGCCCACCATTCTATCTAACAATGAAATGTATAAAAATAAATTTGAGAGCATTCTGAATAAGTGCTCATTTGACCTTATCGTCCTGACCGTGGAGTGCCTACAACTGGAAATTGAGAAACAGAAAAAAACCGTATCAGAAGTGGAAAGAATAATGGAAACTAAACTCACCCTGGATATGCTGAAAACTACTAAAGAAGAAGTAGATGCATTACTGGCACAATACCGTTCAGACCTGGAAGAAAGGAAAAGGGTTAAATTCATACGGGATGAAACGGACTATGCTAACAACCGAGTGTACCAGTGGTCACATGACCAGACGTCACGACGTGAGGGCCCACGCTGGAGGAGACAGCCGAGAACTACAGCAGCGCAAGAAAAGGAAGACAGCTCATCATCCGGCGAGAGTTTTTTAGACACAGGCTCAGAAGGCGACACCGGAGGGGAGGGCGGAAGCACCGCCGATCAAAGGGAGTACAAGATGCACACACGGAGTTCCTGGAACCATCAAGGGCAGCCGCAGCGGTCACGGAGAGGAGCCAGACATCGCAGGGGTATGAGAAAGCAACAATAGAGGTAAAAAAGTTGCCGGTTGTTAACCCCTTACTGTTTAACAAAAATGAACTGCCTGTTACTAACTTCATAAAGGGAAATGAATGGAACGAACTGTCTAATATTGCTAGTACTCCAGTGTTATCTGAAAATCCACTTGAGGGAAATGAACTGCCTGAGATTAACCTCTTAGAGTGTGGTATAATAAGGGAAAATGAACTGCCTGAAATTAACTCCTTAGAATGTGACATAGTAGATAGTACACTGTCTGAGTTTATACCAGTGATACCCAATGCTAGTCCACAGGCAAATGTTGAAACTAATCTGGTTATTAATATCTCTAAATATAAGCTTACAGATAATGAGCATAGCTTATTAATGAAGGGCTTGTCATACTGTCCAGTGAAAGATTGTGATGAGTTTGAAATTGATAAAGATCTATACAAATTTTTCAGACTGCTAAGGTTGAAAACAATATATGGTGGTAAAAATGTAGCCAATGTAAGTGAAACTAATGCAATAAATGAAGATGATATGCAGAGTGAATGTTTGAATTTGAAAAAGTTAAATCTGCACAAAAAATCTTCATATGTACCTCCAACAAGCAACTCAGGTGTAGAAACATTTGTTAAATTTGTTCAACAAGATGTTGCTAATCTAATGAAAAAAACTAGATTAAATCCTTACACAAAACAACATAACCTCACAAAAGGGGAATGGGAGGCTATATCTACTTTGAAAAATAACAAAAATATCACCATAAAAAATGCTGACAAGGGCGGAGCAATAATAGTGTTAGACACTGACTATTATGTGCAGGAGATATTACAACAGCTGTCAGATGGAGGGGTTTATGAAATACTGGATCATGATCCTCTTAAAGAAATACAAAGAGAGCTTAAGGGCATATTAGATAGAGCTTTGACACATAACATTATTTCTAAACAGGTCTATGATTTTTTGTATAACAAATACCCTATAACACCAATTTTTTATACATTACCCAAAGTCCATAAAAGCTTATTACATCCACCAGGACGCCCTATTGTGGCCTGTACCGATTCTATTTTTTCTAATATCTCTATCTTTCTGGACAAAGTCCTCTTTCCATTTGTCAAACAGCAAAAATCCTTTATTAAGGATACAAATGATTTTCTTTTAAAACTTATGGGGATTGAAATAGAGGATACTTGGTTAATTTTTTCACTGGATGTGGTAAATTTATATACCTCTATTCCCCATGAGGCAGGCCTATTGACTGTGAAAAGCTTTTTGAGTGACAGTGGCTTATATAATCTATCTCAGATTGATTTTTTTGATGACATGCTAAGACTTGTCCTATATTGCAATTATTTTCTCTTTCAAGACACTTACTACATGCAAAAGCGGGGAACAGCCATGGGCTCCAATGTAGCCCCCTCATATGCCAATTTGTTCATGAGTGGCTTTGAGAACAAATTTGTCTACACTAATCAGCCATTCATCAGCCATTGTAAGCTGTGGCTAAGGTATATAGATGATATTTTTGGCATATGGGGGGGCTCATTGGAGTCCCTGATACAGTTTGTTGAGGATATCAATGCCTCCATGACAGGCCTAAGATTTACCCTTACTTACTCTATCCAAAAGATTAACTTTCTGGATACAACTGTATATCGACATGGAAATACATTAAGTACAGATCTATATGTAAAACCCACAGATAGAAATACTCTGCTGCGATATGAAAGTTTCCATCCTGATACTGTTTTTAAATCCATACCCAGGAGTCAACTTTTGCGTACTAAAAGAATAGTTAGAGATCAAAAAGTATTGCCAGAAAGACTAGTGTCTATGGGCAATAAATTTATCCAAAGAGGATATCCAAAAGAAAATATTGCTAAAAACATTCAGGATTTGGATAGAATACATGATAAAAAACCAACAGAGAAAGGAACAGATAGATTAGTGCTTTCAATGGAATACAGTGACAAGAGTAATGACATCTTTAGAATAGTAAGAAAACACTGGCACCTTTTGTCAAAATATAATCCAGAGATAGAATCATTTAAACTCCCTCCTATGCCATCATATAGAAGGGTAAAAAATCTTAGGGATCACATAGTAAAAGCTGACATAGGTACAACTAAAATGTCTGATGTAAATTACTTAACTACCCCTAATAAAGGCTGTTACCCCTGCTTACACTGTGCCCAATGTAATTCAGTTATTAAAGGGAAATTCTTAGCACAAAATGACAAAAGAAAGCAATATACAATCAATGGGTTGTATACATGCCAAACTAACTATGTAATCTACCTACTTAAATGCCCATGTGGCCTTTGTTACATTGGCGAGACCACCCAAGCCGCCAGGGATAGGTTTAGTCAACATAAAGCATCCATTAAATCAAAAGATATGTCACTTCCAGTATCAGCACATTTTACAAATATGGGCCATACAGTAAGCCAGCTTCGCTTTCAAGTGATTGACCATATCCCCCATCATAGAAGAGGGGGTAATAGGGAACTAAAACTAAAACAGAAAGAAGTATGGTGGATTAAACGTCTGAACACATTACATCCATATGGTCTGAATAGAGATTATGATTTGTATTTGTTTTTATAATGGTTTTAAATGATGGAATATATTCTGGTACCACTAGAGGTCACTGTGTTGTTGAAATTTACAAACCTGGATAGGTATGGGTTAAACCAATTAACACTGAGATTTGAAGCATGATTGGTCCAGATACCCTTTTTAAAGTCTGTTTGTTTGATTTTAACTTATGCATGATTAAGGACTATGTAGGTCCGAAACGTCGCTTTTTTACTGGTTGCTAAACCTCAAATAAAGATTTTTCACCTTTAAAAGAAGATTGTGTGCTGTGGTGCTGTTACCTTATTTTCTACATGGACTATATATATATACAGGTATATATTATTTTTTTTCCATTGACTTCTATTGGGGAATACGTGAACATGCAGGCGATATTTTAACTTAGGCTTTTAGCACTTGTCGGGATACCGCAAGAGCAAAAACAGTTTATTTGCAACTCATAATATGGGGTAGATTTATCATTGTGCGAGTGGACATTATACGATTTAGCATACGCTGTCGGCATTTAGCAATGGATTTACCTTCTTCTTGTGAACTGCTGGTGCAATGCCGCCCCCTGCAGATTTGTGGCCAATCGGCTGCTAGCATGAGGTGTCAATCCACCCGATCGTACAAGTTATGGAGCAGCGGTCTTTAGATCGCTGCTTTATTACTACTGTTTCCGGGGAGCCTGAAGGCTGGCATGGAAATAGGGGCATCAAGCTACGTACGGAGCTTGATAAATCGGCCCCTAAGAGTGCAGCCCGATGTGCGCAAAAAGCTTTCTTCTAGCGTAATAAACGCTTGAGCAGGAGCGTTTATTAGTGCTCCACTTGTAATCTGGCCCCTTGTTAGTGTGTTTTTGACTGATTACAATTGCAAATGGATTCAACCAAAAAATGACTCGGCTGAGAACATTTTTTTTTTAATCGAAAAAAATCTTCCAAAATGTGATACCAGTTGTTAAGTTATTGTTGGGATTGAAGCTAGGAATCAAACTGTATATTTTTAATGTGCATATATTAAAAGTTGAACATTTTAAGATATTTCTTCCTCTCAAGGTATTGCTTGTATAGAATGATATTAACTCTAAATATGACATTATTGTGGTTTGGATTGATCCCTTTATAAATGTAACCATTTGTGCTACTAAACCATAGAGATATTTATTAATTAATTATAAAGCCATTTCAACAGAGGCATTATGGGTATAGTTGGTATATGGTCTATGTGGCTAATTTGTAATAATAATGATTCATCAAGTTTTATTCATTTTATGGTTTTATGAGATTAGGTCTACAACAAAAGGAAAAGTACGTGAAATTAATATCTCATAGAAGAAAGTGGCTGCAACATACAATATCTTTTATAATGGGATTATAGTTCTTCACCTGCTGTAAATTGTGAAGTTTTGCGTCATTGAAGCAATGAAGGTACAAAAATCTTGCCAAACGTTTACATTCTCACTGTACAGAATGAGGTCTCCTTTGCAAGATAAAAGCATTACAAACAATGATATTTTATAAGATTGTTAAAACACTTTAAAAACATATAAACAACCCCCTCCTTAAATAAATCTACTGTAATGTGGATATTTAAAAAATAAACAGATATAATCAATTATACAACTTTCCATTACTGTCATCAGATCATGACAAGAAATATGTTTTAAGGAAAATGGTGTTGTCATAAAGACCTCATTTTAGGTTGTGAGGGGTTAACTTAAGTATTTTGTTTTTTCAAATGAAGTATTTCCTTGGGTTTATGTTTAAAAAAGAGAAAAAAATAGTTTTAAGTTTCACTTGAGAAAATTGTATTACATACGACCAGCGAAAGACCTGTTGCTATGGCCTCAAGATCTCAACAATAAAGTGACATAAAACTGTGTCTCTATCAAGGCAAAAGCCATAGGTCAATGAAAGGTAACATTTTGAGATATCTTAAAACATGATTCAATCATATTTATGTAATGGGATGACAAAATATGACGGATATGTCATGTTTGGTATCAGAATAATTATGTCACAGGGGAATTTCTTATCTGGTGGCCTTCCATAAAAGAAAGGATGGTTAGCTTCCTTGCCCACACTATAAGGGGCCTGAGCATATGCAAGAATACACATTATATATGTATATGTGTTTGTAAGTGGTTGATGGCTCCTACATGATAAAGGGGATAGGGAAAATGGAAGTATTCGAAATTTGAAAGAAAAAAAAATCTACTACACTTTTGAAATTCAAAATAAGTGTTATTGCATTGTCTTTTTATTGTGCATGTGTTGAATGTGCATTTCTACTGTTCTAAATGGCCCTTTAAAATTACAGAAATTAAATACATAGCAGTAATTAAGTATTTTCTCATGATTCTAACCTTTCTCATTTGCTTTACGAAATAGTACAACAATTTAGGAATACCTACTGGGGAATAAACAAGAGAGATGCATTAAGTTTTATTACGTTTTATTGAATCTGGGCAATCATTTCATCAATTAATACAAAATAACATTGTTGGTGTATTTTGCCAATGTGCAACATAACTGCTTCATTCCAAAACATCTTGGAACTCACAAATGAGTCAAAAAGGAATTTATCAATTGCCTTAAGCTGCTGAATTTTGAATAGGTAAACATGGTTGCAAGAACCTGCCAAAACGTTTAGAGAAAATGGACTGTGATCACTTTGAACAAGACTGTGCTATTTTTGTTATATGTTTTTGGGTTCAATAAACATATGAACTCAAACTCAAAAAGTGCATATCGGCAGCAGAAAAACAGCCAATAAAGATTGGTTGATAGATTGCGATTGACTCCTAAATAAGAAAACTAAATCCCTAACATAAATGCTTGATAACAAGCAGCTAAAACAAATATATTACAAAATGCAAAACAGAAAAATCACCATTCCCATCTTTTACTGTCTATTAGGAGGCATAAAGTGTGTGAAGAGATGACAGCTAATCAAAAGGGAAAACAGAAATAAAAATACATTTAGATCTTAATAAGACCTTGGAGGGATTAAGTAAAGCTGGTGGAAAAGCTAAACACAATCTCACAAATAGTAAAAACGTATCTAATTACTTTTCAGAACAGACTCAAATTCACAGTAAAACCCAAAAGGAATTTAAATGGACCCGTCAAAAATTAAATAAACAATTAAAACATATCAGTAAAGTATCTTTCCTACTACATTGAAAACAAACAGCACAACTCCCACATCCATCAATAATAATAATAATTATTATTATTATTATTCAGGTATTTGTAGAGTGCCAACAGATTCCACAGCGATATAAACATAGGCGGTATACAAAGTAACATTTATAGGGGTCAAATGGGTAGACGTCCCTGCCGAGAGTTGCACTGTTGTAATCGGCTCTTATGCGGGTGATCTACAAACAGCTGGGCTCATAGGCTTACATGCTAAGGGTTCAAGGGGTTAGCAGTGGAGTTCGGAAGGGTTAGTGTAGGTTGGATGCATCCCTGAATAGTACAGTCTTTAGGGAGCGCTTGAAGCTTTCAAAACTAGGGGAGAGTCTTGTGGAGCGAGGCAGAGAGTTCCATAAGATGGGAGCCAGTCTGGAGAAGTCTTGTAAATGGTAATGTGAGGAGGTAACATGAGAGGAGGAGAGTAGGAGATTGTGGGCAGAGCAAAGGGGTCAGGAGGGAGAGTATCTGGAGACAAGGAGATGAGATGTAGGGGTGAGCAGTGCAGTTGAAGGCTTTGTATGTCAGAGTGAGAATTTTGTTTAAGCCTGGAGGCAAGAGGAAGCCAGTGAAGGGCATGGCAGAGAGGTGAAGCAGATAAATAGCAACGTGCAAGGAAGATGAGCCTGACAGAGGCATTCACTATGCATTGTAAATGAGCTAAGAGGCAGCTAGGGAAACCAGAGAGGATGGAGTTGCAGTAATCGAGGCGGGAAAGGATGAGAGAGTGGATTAGAATCTTAGTTGTGTCTTGTGAAAGGAAATGTCTAATTTTAGAGATGTGTTTAAGGTGGAAGCAGCATGCTTTAGCCAAGGACTGAATGTGAGGAGTGAAAGAAAGATCTGAGTCAAGTGTGAGTCCAAGACATCGAGCATGTGGGGTAGGGGTAATGATGGAGTTATCAACAGTTATAGAGAAGTTGGGGTGGAGATTTTTGAAGAAGGGGGGAAAATAAGGAGCTTAGTTTTGGAGAGATTTATCTTAAGGTCGTGAGAGGACATCCAAGATGAGATATGAGAAAGACAGTTAGAGACACGTGTTTGCAAGGAAGGAAGGAGAGGTCTGGTGCAGAGAGGTTGGATTGGGTGTCATCATCATACAAATGGTGTTGAAACCCATGGGACGTTATTAAAGAACATAAAGATGATGTGTAGATTGAGAAGAGAAGGGGACCAAGGACAGAGCCTTGTGGTACCCCAACAGAAAGTTGTAACGGGGCTGATGATGCTCCAGAGACGGCTACACTAAAGGTACAGTTAGACAGATAGGAAGAGAACCACGAGAGAGCTGTGTGTCGCAAATACCAAAGGATTGGAGGGTTTGGAGCAGAAGAGGGTGGTCGACAGTATCAAAGGCTGCAGACAGATCAAGGAGGATAAGCAAAGAGAAGTGGCCTTTGGATTTTGCTGTAAGTAGGTTGTTGGTAACCTTAACAATTGCTGTCTCAGTGGAGTGGTGGGGGCGAAATCCAGATTGCAGTGGGTCAAGGAGGGAGTTTAGTGTAAGAAAATGGGATAGACGTACAAATACTAGCTTTTCAAAAAGCTTTGAGGCAAGAGGGAGTAGAATAATAGTGCGGTAGTTGGATGGGGAGGTTGGGTCGAGAAAAGTTTTTTTGAGTATAGGTGTGACCAGTGCGTGTTCAAGAGATGAGGGGAATATACCAGTGCTGAGGGAGAGGTTGAAGATGTGTGTGAGTATAGGGGTAAGGGTAGAAGAGAGGGCGGGGAGTAGCTGTGAGGGGATGGGGTCGAGGGGACAGGTAGTGAGGTGAGAGGATAGTATAAGGGCAGAAATGTCATCCTCTGTAACAGGGGCAAAAGAGATACATTGATGGCTATGTGGGTTTTGGATGATAGTGAGGTTTTGAGAGGGTTTGAGACCAGTAGCATGTTGAGAGCTGATTTCATTTCTGATGGAGTCTACTTTGTTATTGAAGTAGCTGGCAAAATCTTGAGCTGAGAGAGAAGTTGTAGTAGGAGGTGGATGTTTTCGGTTTGAAGAAAGAGTAGAGATAAGAGTGGTGAAGAAATGTTGCTTATATAGATTAAGGGAAAAATAGTAAGAGTTCAAGATGAACTTGTAGTGAAGAAAGTCAGCTGAACTTCGAGATTTTCTCCAGTGTTGCTCAGCAGTACTGGAACATCTGTGTAGGTATCGTGTCAGAGGAGTATGCCAGGGCTGAGGATATGTGTATGATTTCCGAGCTATGGAAGGTGGGGCCAGATTGTCAAGGACCAATGTAAGGGTGGAGTTATAGTGGCAGATAGATTCATCAGGGCAGGAAAAGGAGGGGATGGAAGAAAGGAGAGGTTTGAGAGAGCTAGCGAGCTGTTTCTGATCGAATGAATTGATGCTTCTGTGAAATTTGGTCTGAGGGGTAGAAGGAGGAAGAGTTGTAGGGAGAGATGTGATGTTACAAGTGAGGAGATGATGGTTCAAAAGAGGAAAAGGAGAGTTTGTGAAGTTTGAGATAGTTCATTGATAGCTGAAAATCAGATCAAGGAAGTGACCATCTTTGTGAGTGGGAGAGTCAGTCCATTGAGACAGGCTGAAAGAAGAAGTGAGTAGCAAAAGTTGTTTTGCAGAGGAGGCAGTGGGGTTGTCAACAGGGAGGTTGAAGTTACCAAGAATGAGGGCAGGGGTGTCTGAGGAAAGGAAATTAGGTAGCCAGGCAGCAGTGATCTAGGAATAAAGTTAATGAGCCAGGGGGGTGTAATATGATTGCAACACGTATAGAGAGGGGAGAGAATAAGCAAATCGTGTGTGTTTCGAATGAAGAAAATGTGAGGGAAGAGAAGGGTTGTATTTGTTGAAAGGTGCAACGAGAGGAAAGTAAAATACCAACACCACCTCCTTGTCTATTATGAGACCTAGGAGTGTGGCTGAAGTGAAGACCCCCATGTGACAGTGCAGTGGTGGAAGCTGTGTCTGAAGGAGAGAGACAGGTTTCTGTGAGAGCCAGAAGATTGAGAGAGTGGGAGATAAAGAGGTCATGGATAGAAGTGAGCTTGTTGCAAACAGAGCGAGAGTTCCAGAGTGCACAAGTAAAGGGGGTAGAGGCTTTAGATGCAAGAGGAATGAGATTAAAGGGACAGTCTACACCAGAATATTTATTGTTTTAATAGATAGATAATCCCTTTATTACCCATGCCCTAGTTTTGCATAACCAACACAGTTATATGAATACACTTTTTACCTCTGTGATTACCTTGTATCTAAGCCTATGCAAACTGTCCCTTATTTTAGTTCTTTTGACAGATTTGCCGGGTCCTAGGAACTCCACGTGCATGAGCACAGTGTTATCTATATGACCCACATGAACTAACACCCTCTAGTGGTGAAAAACTGTCAAAATGCCCTGAGCTAAGAGGCGGTCTTCAAGGGCTTAGAAATTAGCATATGAACCTCCTAGATTTAGCTTTCAATTAAGAATACCAAGAAAACAAAGCAAAATTGGTGATAGAAGTAAATGGGAAAATTGTTTAAAATTACATGCCCTATCTGAATAATGAAAGTTTCTTTTGGACTAGACTGTGCCTTTAAGGTTACCAGAGTTTTGTGGTTACCAGAGTTTTGATTTTGAAGTCTATTGAAAGGCACACATGTGCAAGGCTAGGAAGTTGTGGGGGCCAAGATTAGGAGAGATGTCACCAGCAGCTAGTATAAGTAAGTGGGGAAGTGACATGAGATGAGATGCAGATTTGCAGTAATGAGAATGTTTTTGGGATGAGGTGCGAGGGGGAAAGAGAGTCTTAATAAATGTGTGAAGTTCATGAATACAAAAGTAAGGTGAGGTTAAGAGAGATTGGCTAATGAGCAGTGCAGGTGGTGATGGGGAAGAAGTAATTGAGTAAAGTAGTTTGTTGTAGAGACAAAAGGTGACAAAATGGAATATAAAGATACTGAGCATTTTTACAAAATAGTCAAACAGTGGATAAAACACAGAATTACAACAGAACTTGTCTTGTCCCTTGTCCAATCCTTGTTCAATTCTTGTATAATTATTTTGCCCAATTCTTAGTGTCTTACTTATAAATGTTCACTTAAAGGGACACAGAACCCAAATTTTTTCTTTCGTGATTCAGATAGAGCATGCAATTTTAAGCAGCTTTCTAATTTACTCCTGTTATCAAATTTTCTTCATTCTCTTGGTATCTTTATTTGAAATGCAAGAATGTAAGTTTAGATGCAGGCCCATTTTTTGTGAACAACCTGGGTTGTTCTTGCTGATTGGTGGATAAATTCATCCACCAATAAACAAGTTCTGTCCAGAGTTCTAAACCAAAAAATAGCTTAGAAGCCTTCTTTTTCAAATAAAGATAGCAAGAGAATGAAGAAAAATTGATAATAGGAGTACATTAGAAAGTTGCTTAAAATTGTATGCTCTATCTGAAACACAAAAGAAAAAATTTGGGTTCAGTGTCCCTTTAAGAGATGTGAACAGATGATGTTACAAAACTTTCCCCTTAGCAGTGTTAAATTTATAGGCCAGAGCATTCCGCAATAAATTAGATAATGATATGATCAAAGACAGTCAAAAGGACAATTGGGAAAATTTGATTCAGGATGAGATAAGTTGAGAAAACAGACAATATAATTGGGAGGAGGCTGGGGTTATACAATTAGTGAAATTATAAATTTAGGAAGTATCTTAAGTATTGACAAGGTTTGAACATCACATAGATAAAGACAAGATATCAGCAGGGTAAATACATAACTACAGACATACCAAAAGAGAGACTTAAGAGTACAATTCACACAGAAAACAAGGATAAAACACAGGTTTTTACAATGCATCCCTTCACAATAATGGCTGATAAATATTATTTCCATGCTCCATATAATCTATAAAAGGCCAGCATGTAACAGAGAATTCATTCTAAAACACCTATCAGGATGTGCTTGACTAAAGCTCAACTCCATAAATAAGCAATATTTGTAGTATTAGCAATATATTTTTACACAGTGACACAACTATGCATGACAAATGTATTCTACATTGACCAAATGACTTTAAATTAACCATAACAAACTGTATTCTGAATAATAGTCATTTTTATGGATGAATAGATGTAATGTTATTGTAACTTATAAAGACCTCAAACTGAAGTGCTAACAAATGAATTCATCAAAATGCACTGTCCAATATAATATCATCAATAGCAAAACTGTTCAGATGAATTTCTCTGCTAGTTTTATCATCATTATGTTCAGTTTCTTATCTGCCTGTGAAAATTAATTATCTCACTGGGTGGCAACTTGAGAGTAGCCATGGTTTTAATGGCCTGTGGTATCAGTCTGAGCATAGAAAGAATAGAACTACTAATAAGGGTATTGAGTGGTCTACTGTTGCTCTTGGCATACATTTGTGCAAATAATTAATAAAAGTTAAAGGAACATGAAAGGCAATAATACATTATATAAAATTTTAGAGCATTTTATTATTGTTCTGTTGCTATTATAGAACTGTTTAATCACTCCAGTGGGTTAAAAATATATTTATATGTAGCTCTGGATCTGCAATGTACTACTGGTCTGGGGTTGAACATGATCTCTGAGCCAATCAGGGGCGGCATATGTGCATTACCGCCAATCATTGTCCATGTTCAGCAGTGTATTAAGTAGCTGGAGCTGACTTTAACTACATGTTTTTTAATTATTCTTTTTTTGCTCGGGTGCTAACTGCGCTCAAAGAAGTAAAATGTTAGCACAAGAGTGAAAGACTCAGGAGCGCTAAATTCAGAACACCTGATATCACAACCACACTAATTCCTTCTCTCCAATGACTTCTATAGGGCGTGCTGAAGAAATGCTTATTAGTTATCACTCGCACTAACGCAACACTGCACTAGATCAACAGCGCTAAAGCCGAGAGAGTGTTTGGAATACTTTATATTCCTATGTTCTTCACATGCATGTAAAAGAAAATGTTCTTTTTATTTTCATACATATATTTTGTATGTATATATATATATCCAAAAAACTAAACTTTCTCGCTGGCTGATATGTAAAAACAATAGCTTTATTGATTCCAATGGTTAAAATAAGAATGACCAGGAAGGTCTACAGCAGTAGGATAAAAACACACTCAGCAGTGAGCATTGAATGCTGACATGTTTCGGCCCAGAGGCCGTAATTGTAGCTGATCAATGCTCCTGCTCTGAAATTATTTAAGAACAGTGCTCTCTTGTTATTGGACACAAATGGACCAATCTGTTAGCTTATAGCAGGGGTGTGTTTTAATGTAGCTTAGTCAGGCTTAACCCATTAAACACCCTATGTGGGTGTGTAACTAAACTTATCCTGTTAGAAAATATGTTATTCACTTGTGCCTGTGTCTGAAGAGATGTGTAATTTGTATATGGCATATAATATATTATTGAATATTTAATATCCTTAAGGAAATGATCTTCTGTACTAAGGTTAATAATAGTTAATTAACTTTGAGGATACTAAGCCTCACATCGCCTCTAGGATGGATGTGTTCTATCTTTATAAATTAGGGCATGTATTATGTCACTGTGTTCTGTATGGATATAGAGGTTTACAGTCATAGTGGAAAAGCAGTGTCTCTAAAGATGATAGCATTAATGTATAGCTACACTAAGTTAAATTAACTATCAAAAGAACATTGAATATAATTTAAATACACTTTGTAACAGAGCTGAATGGCCTGTATCATAATATAAAGTTGTCTCTTGATGCAGAAATGTAGTATGTTATTATATAGTATATTTTGATACGGATGAGATCTATCTACACTATTTATCCTCTTGTTTTATTCTACGAGTGATAAATAATCATATATACATAGGAGTAAAATTCTTTATAATGAATATATAAGTAAAACTGTAGATATACCTTATTGTCCTTATCTATATATATATATATGTATAGATACGTATCAGTGTTGTGTCATATGCATACTTAATTACCACGCCACCTAGAGGAGGAGATAAAGATAAAATTTTGAATAAAAGAGAAATGTTCTGGATCTTTAAACTCAAAACTAGAGTTCCAACTGGATTAAATTCAGAATATGATCTCATAAATCATTGGAAATAGAAGATCCAGAACATTTTCTCCCTACTATACCTTTAAGGTCCACCCTGAGGTAACAATTGACTCACAGCCTAGTATAACATTTCTTTTTAGATGGAGATGGAAATTAACACTTAGTGTCACTTAAAGGGACATGCCACCCACATTTTTTCTTTTATGATTTAGAAAGAGAATGCAATTTTAAACATCTTTCTAATTTACTTATATTAACTAATTTGTTTTATTTTCTTGATATTCTTTGATGAAAAGCATATCTAGATATGCTCACTAGCTGCTGATTGGTTGCTGCACATAGAAGCCTCGTGTGATTGGCTCACCATGTGCATTGCTTTTTCTTCAACTAAAAAAATTGAAAAAATGAAGCAAAATAAATAATGGAAGTAAATTGTAATGTTGTTTAAATTTCTATTCTCTATCTGAATCATGAAAGAAAGATTTTGGGTTTAGTGGCCCTTTAAGTATGCATATGACACAACACTGATACGTATCTATACATATATATATATATATAGATAAGGACAATAAGGTATATCTACAGTTTTACTTATATATTCATTATAAAGAATTTTACTCCTATGTATATATGATTATTTATCACTCGTAGAATAAAACAAGAGGATAAATAGTGTAGATAGATCTCATCCGTATCAAAATATACTATATAATAACATACTACATTTCTGCATCAAGAGACAACTTTATATTATGATACAGGCCATTCAGCTCTGTTACAAAGTGTATTTAAATTATATTCAATGTTCTTTTGATAGTTAATTTAACTTAGTGTAGCTATACATTAATGCTATCATCTTTAGAGACACTGCTTTTCCACTATGACTGTAAACCTCTATATCCATACAGAACACAGTGACATAATACATGCCCTAATTTATAAAGATAGAACATATCCATCCTAGAGGCGATGTGAGGCTTAGTATCCTCAAAGTTAATTAACTATTATTAACCTTAGTACAGAAGATCATTTCCTTAAGGATATTAAATATTCAATAATGTATTATATGCCATATACAAATTACACATCTCTTCAGACACAGGCACAAGTGAATAACATTAGATATTTTCTAACGGGATAAGTTTAGTTACACACCCACATAGGGTGTTTAATGGGTTAAGCCTGACTAAGCTACATTAAAACACACCCCTGCTATAAGCTAACAGATTGGTCCATTTGTGTCCAATAACAAGAGAGCACTGTTCTTAAATAATTTCACAGCAGGAGCATTGATCAGCTACGATTACGGCCCCCTGGGCCGAAACATGTCAGCATTCAATGCTCACTGCTGAGTGTGTTTTTATCCTACTGCTGTAGACCTTCCTGGTCATTCTTATTTTAACCATTGGAATCAATAAAGCTATTGTTTTTACATATCAGCCAGCGAGAAAGTTTTGTTTTTTTGATTTCTACAATTACCAGGACTCGCTTATTGGTCGTTAACTGCATTTTTTTGCGGGACGTACCCCATACGTTGGTCGTTAAGAGGTTAAACAGTCAAGGCACTAGAATTATAAGAAGCAGTGCCAGTCAATGACAGTATTCAGTCCATTGGGTTGTAGAGTGTTCAAGCAGTGATGGACACTGATTGTTTATATCAATACTCAGACTAAAATGTTTGATTCACAGATTAATATGTTCAAATTATATCTTACTTTTATGTTTACTATGTGATCAGGTGTTACCATGACAACCATTTGGCGTTTTTTTTTTTGTCCTAATTGAAGGTGGGGTTTAGTTTGTTTGTAGTTATATATTGCTTTGCATTTGTATACACTATGTCTGAGGAAGAGGATACTTTGTCCCTAAAATGTCACTTTTCACAGTAAAAGTTGTTTTGAAAAGACCAGAGAGTGCAAGTCTTTGATTGTATATATATATATATATATATATATATATATATATATATATATATATATATATATATATATATATATATATATATATATATATATAGAAAAAAATGTGGGGTGGATGCAAAAAGTTAATTATTTATTATATATACGGTCAATATTCATCTTTGATCAGACTGGGCAGGAAAAGAATCAGCAAATGTTTATCACATCCCTTGTTAGTGACTTAAATGCAGCTTAAAGATTATTCCAAACAGGGTAATAGTTTTAAGTGTTCACCCCGGTATATATTACCTCCTCATGCCTCTTTCTAAGTGTAGGTCAGGTGGCGGACAAGGAAAACCTTCTAGTCCTGACAAATTCACACTTCAAAACTCAATTTAACGTGTTGTATTGCTGTATGCTTTATGCCATACCTTGCCAGAGTCGCTGTATTTTGTGTCCTGTGTATATCTCAGATGGCAAGCCTCCTCACAGATGTGCTCTTCCCTTGGTCTCCTGTGCTGTATGGCTTCCGCGTTTCAAACGCTGTAGCCTACGTTTTCGAGCTGTACGTCAGTCGTGCTCTTGTGGTGGCCCCTCCTACAAGATACGTTGGTCAGTATGGGAATAAAATAGATCTTCTGCCCAGTCCAGAGTAAGCAAAAAATATACAGATAAAAAAGTCCCAAAGGTTGAAACTGGTCTGTAGAATAACTTGTAAAGAAGGAATATCCACGCTTTGGAAGAATTAATAAAAATAATACTTAGCGTGGGTATTCCTTCTCTACAAGTTATATATATATAATATATATATATATATATATATATACACACACACTGTATATATATATATATATATATATATATATATATATATATATATATATATATATATATATATATATATATATATATATACACATATTTAGACAGCACTCTCATCATCAAGCCAACCACCAGGGTGCGAGCAATTGATATCTAAAAACCAACAACAGGTATGCACTCTCTGGAAAATATGCAAATGTGCTTTATTATGCATGCATATAAAACAAGAGACGTTTTGAGGATCTCACCCCTTCATCAGACTATGTGAAAATAAAAAAACACAACTAACAATTTATCAGGTGTATCACCCCTTACTCTCAGCAAAGAAGAACCACTTATAAGTACAAATAATCATTTAACGACCATATTGCTCTACCAAAACCTCATTAATAAAAGCCCAATAATCTAGTAGAATAGGCTGTCTAGGAGGTAATTTACCTGCCTCCAAGTAAGCCTTGTGAATCAAAAAGTTAAGCCAAGCAGCCAAAGAAACAGCTGAGGCCTTTAGGCCTTTTTGTAGACTCAAAAAAAAAAAAAAAAACCTTTCAAGCCCTTACCACATCCAAATTATAAAGTAGTCTTTCGTTAAAATGTTGAGGATTAGTACAAAGAGAGGGAACTGCAATCTTTTGATTTATGTTATCATAAAATTAAAAAAACCATAAATCCATAAAATTTAAGAATCCTAGAAATTCTAAAGGAAAACCAACTGAAACTATTCTTCTTACACCAAAATAGATTTTTTTTTTTTTTTCAAATCTTGTGATATTTTTTTCTTGTAAGAGATTCTGGCTTAGATGAAAGATTCTATAATTTCATCAGAGAAACCTTGCTGCCTCAGAATTAGGCATACAATCTCCAAGTCTTCAAGTTAAGAGACTCATGGGGGTCTATTCATCAAAGCGTCAATCTCAGTGCATTCGCCAGCATCAAAACGCTCGCCAGACATCGCTGACGCGGATCTAAGGTTGCCACCCGTCCCTTAAAATACAGAACACTTATAAGTTGCACATGCTGCAGTGTGTGCAGGGAGGAATATGAATAGTGCTGTCCAGAAACACAATATATGTTCCTCTCTGCAGCATGTGTAACTCATAAGTGTCCAGGAAACATGGCTGAGCTGGCACCCCTGCGCGGATCTGATTATGATTCCTGTTACGTTCCTCGCTTCTGAGGCTCTGTTGCTGTGTTGCTTAGCAACATCCTTTGCCTCTGAAGCTCTTTCACTCTGCTGACACGCTCCGTGAAGCCGTCCCATTCTGCTGACGTCACTCCGGGTTCAAATTCCGGCGTGTCCTTCACCTGATGCCCGTTTGTTTTCCCTTGCTGTGGCTTTGTGAGTACTCATTTGGATACTTTGTTGCCTGATATTCTGTTAACAAACTTTGTTACCTGACCACGTCTCTGTTTAACCCTTTCAAACCTGAGGATACTTTGCTGCCTGATTTACTGTTAACGAACTTTGCTTGCCTGACCACGTCTCTGTTTAACCCTTTCAAGCCTGAGGATACTTTGCTGTCTGATTTACTGTTAACAAACTTTGCTTGCCTGACCACGTCTCTGTTTAACCCTTTCAAGCCTGAGGATACTTTGCTGTCTGATTTACTGTTAACGAACTTTGCTTGCTTGACCACGTCTCTGTTTAACCCTTTGAAACCTGAGGATACTTTGCTGCCTGATTTACTGTTAACGAATTTTGCTTGCTTGACCACATCTCTGTTTAACCCTTTCAAACCTGAGGATACTTTACTGCCTGATTTACTGTTAACGAACTTTGCTTGCCTGACCACGTCTCTGTTTAACCCTTACAATCCTGAGTATACTTTACTGACTGATATTCTGTTAACGAACTTTGCTTACTTGACCAAGTCTCATATAATCCCTCTCTTATCTGAATTTACCTTGTTACTGGATCTTACGTTGCCAAATCCTTGCCTGCCTGACTACGTCTATTCCTGACCTCTTATCTTCAATCAAGCTTCTTTGTGGAATTACTGATTCAGGACTTCACCTAACCTGACAATTCCCCTATTTATCAAAAAAGCAGTCAAAAACATGCGCGTCAAGTATTTTTATTCTGAGCAAGAATATTTGCAAATATATGATGTAATCAGGGTATCATATGTATTTACTTGCTATCAATGAATATTTTAAGAGCTGGGCCAGTTTTCTCTCTGTACCTGTGTAATCCCTCCTGATTGCAATCTAGTTTTAAATACCACCCCTTCAAAGGTGTTATGAAATGGGCTGGCATATAAGATGACATTTCTTACTGAAAAATAAATTCAAGAGAAGGAAGAAAAACACTGAAAATAGCATGACAGTAAAGAGGTGATTTTAATGTCTGCTGTATCTGAATCATGACAGTTTAATGTTAGGTGGGCTATCCCTTTGAGCTATCAGTTTAAGATTATATTGAATCAAACACCAATTTGAATTTTAAAATCCTTGTCTAAAATATTACACTGTGTGTCCTAATGTCAGCATCAATGTTTATATTTAATTCTAAATTCACATACACATACTTTCAAAGTATAATACACAATGTAACAAATGGCACTTACAAGTTCTGATGAGTGATCAATGACACAAGTATCAAACAATTTGATTAGTTAGTGATAGTTTAAAATGTATATTTTAATCAGATTGGCTGATGTCCTAAATCATGTGATTATGCATATTCAAATCAAAAGTGGTTGAAAAATTCACTAGTGTGTGGGTTGTTTAGGAGTTTGCGTCATAATTGGTGTGAAAAGTGTTGCGTCAAAATTGGTGCGAAGTGGAGAGTGTGACTTGTATTACATGGCTTTAACATGGTGCACATAGATTTTTCACAAAAAATAAAAAGGAAGTTAGTTATATTATGTGTATTTATTTCATTTTTATTTCTATATCTATTAGTGCAACAAGTTTGGGGCAAAACTTTTCAACAAATTTGTAGAAATAATATTGTCCCCTTGCTTTGTAATGAGAGACAAATTTGTAGCATAATCCATAAGTAGTAGTGTATTTTTCATTTTTATCCCTATATCTACTAGTGCACCAAATGTGTAGCAATAATATTGTTTGATTTAGAAAGGGTATACAATCTTAACAGAGTTTCTAATTTACTTTTATTATGTAATATATGTCATTCTCTTGCAGCATCAAACATAAGCTTTCTGTGTTTTCAGACTCCCATTGACTTCTATGGCATCCTCGACCTGAAGGGTGGCGGATTGAAAACTAGGTACGCTGCTTCGGAATAGACGCAAACGTACCTGTTAAATGTTTGATGCATTTGGAAAAGGTTCAAATAGAGTTGAATCTGAATTTGAAACATCTGTAAAGACGCAAGCATCGATCTGAGTCAGATTGAGATTGTGGGATCATATATTACATCACAAATTTCAACATTTGCTGATCTTGATACTTTTAAACTATGGCGGATCAATTTTGTGACAAATACGACGCAGAATTCAAGCATATTTTCAGTTGACACTTTGATAAATAGACCACAAGATCTTGATTATAGAAAAGGACCTTACAAAAGTTGATGCCTAAAGGAGGAAGCCACAGAAGGCAACTGGACATCAGAATTAGATCCACATACCAAAGGTCTTTAAGGCCAATCAGGAGCAATCAATATTACAGATGATTATTCTTGTTTGATCCAAGATATCACACTGGACAGAAGAACTATAGGTGGAAAAATGTAAGCCAGAAGAAATAACCATGAGACTTCTAAAGCATCCGCTGAATACATTTGAAGATCTATGGATCTGGAATTATTTTTGTTCAAAAAAGAAACTATGAGATAAAACACCCTCATTCTACAATCTGATTGAACACAGGATGAGGAGACCATTCTCCTACATGAAGTGATTGACAACTCAGATAATCTGTTTAACAATGTTCCACCCTGGGAAAAGGATGACAGATATTGACCAAATATACTACTGCTCAAAACAAGATACAAGAGACTACTTTCATTGGTAGAAAATTGCGAGTTCCTTTGGTAGTTTATATATGCCACCGCTGTGACAATGTCTGATTGGAAACGAAAAAATTATCTTTGCTCAGGAGAGGCTTAGCTCTGGATAGCCCAGAAGATACAACAGAGTTTTAAGATGTTTATCGGTAACCTCGCCTCCAGAAGAGACCAAACTCCCTGTGCACTCCTGGACCTCATACTGTACCTTAACCCGAGAGGCTTGCGTCTGTCATGATGATTGACTAAGATGGATGGCAAAAGATGCTCCCATAGGAAAGGACTGTTTCTCTATCCATCAAGATAAAGAAATTGGGAAGTTGAATTCAAAAGAATCCTTTGAAAAAACTGAGTGTAGATCTTGCACCATTGTGAAGCATACAGCACTGAAGAGGTCTTAAATAAAACCATGAAAATGTTTGAAGGCAAAATGAAGTAATTGATGAGGGTCCTAGTCGAGAGGAATATGAAGGTAAGCATCCTTCAAATCAACCGTTGACATAAATTATCCTTGTTGAACAAGGGGAAGTATAGGATTGTTTCCATTTTGAAGGAAGGAACTCTGAGAAATTTGTTTAGAGTCCTTTAACATAGAATTCATCTGAAAATTCCCTTTTTCTTTGGAACTATGAGCAAATTTAAATAAATAATTTTACTGGGGAGGATTAGCTTTCCAGGAATGTCTGGAAGAGTCTTGATTCTGATTAGAGAAAGAGGACCATTGGTTCCTTAACTGATAAAAGGAACAAAAACTAGTTGAGGATTTACCTTTTCCTTTAAACTTCTTGTCATAAGAAAGTAAAGCTCAATTACCTTCAGTAATAGAAGAAAATATAGCATCTACTGTAAATCAAGTCCAAATAAAATATTTCCTTTAAAAGAAAGAGATAGAAGTCTAGACTTTGAAACAATGTCAGCTGACCAAGATTTGAGCCACAAGTTTCTCCTTGTCAAGATTTAGAGAGACATGTTTTTGGCATTCAATTTGATGTCAATAATAGCATCAAAATAAATTCATTTGCAGTACAAATATGCTTCAAACAAGATTGAATATCTGTATCAACATAATTGTATGAAATCTGTTCAGATAATTTGTGACACCAAAGTTTTGAAAATGCTGCCACCCAGGCAATACTAAATACTGGTTTAAATAAATGTCCTGCTTGAAGGCCCTACTGTTGAAAGACACCCAATATCCTGTCCATAGGGTGTATAAAAGAGGAACTATCCTCTAGAGGTATAGTATTAATTCTTGCAAGAGTAGAAATTGGACCATATACCATTTAAATTGCGCCCCCAAACTCAATATTCAAATATTCTTTGGAGATAGTTAAGGGACATAAAAACCTCTAAAAACTTAGCAGAAGGTTAAAAATCAAATCCAATTGTTTGATGGATTTTTTTTAAGAAGGAATAGCATCTTGAACTCTTTAACAGAGTGCAAAGATATTCAAGCTTGAGTATGAAAAAATTAGTATTCTGTATCCTGAACAGCAACTGACTCCTGAACATCTGAAACACCATTAGAAAAACATATCTGAGGATTTAAAAGTAAATATTTAGTTGATCTGATATTTAGAGATTTAGAAAAGCTAAACAAATCAACAGTGGGTTGCTTGTCATTGACTCTTTTGGGTTTACTTGGCTGCCAACATCTCTATAACAGTGGAGCATACAAAAAACTTTAATTCCTGGAGCAAAATTCTAAGAACTCCCTTGTTCAGTACAAACAGAGGGAGAACAGAATGCCATTAGAGGTAGGTGCAGCATGTTTGCAGTTTAGCATGCATAAAATGATCCTTACAGGAACTGGAGTCCTGCTAAAGTACCTAAATTATAGAAATGGGAACAGAGCAAGGATACTCCACAATAAGTGGCAAGAAATACAGACAAATCAAACTACCATTTATCTAAACTCAAACAAATGAAGTAGTAGATACAGACTGAGAATATGGCAATCAAAATACTATTATAGTAAGGAGAGAGATGATTATACAATCAGGGTCTTAAATCATTAAAGACTGAGTACTGAAAGAACAGAGAAGTAGTAACAAAAAATTAGCCCTTTTGTAATATACACAAAGGGGCATATTTATCAAGCTCTGTATGGAGCTTGATGCCCCATGTTTCTGGTAAGCCTTTATGCTCGCCAGAAACACAAGTTATGAAGCAGCGGTCTAAAGAACGCTGCTCCATAACCTGTCCGCCTGCTCTGAGGCAGCGAACAGACATCGCCGGAAATCAACCTGATCCAATACGATCGGGTTGATTGACACCCCCTGCTAGCGGCCGATTGGCTGTGAATCTGCAGGGGACGGCGTTGCACCAGCAGTTCACCAGAACTGCTTGTGCAATGATAAATGCAGACAGTGTATGCTGTCGGCATTTATCGATGTGCAGCGGACATGATCCACAATATCGGATCATGTCTGCTCACACTTTCTTAAATAGGCCCCAAAATATAAATAATAGTAAGTTAAAAAAAACGTTTTAAAAAATGTACCCAAAAATGTTTACCCCTTCAAATTGCTTTGACCTGCAGAGTGAGTGCAAATGTTGGAACATTCTTACCTGACAAGCACCAAATCCCCTGCACTTAGCAGCTGCAGAACAAACTGCTTTCAGCCCATCTAGTGCTGAGCACATTACAGCAGAGGATATAAATGAGGAGTATATGTTGATGACCCAACAGGAGGAGGCTAGGGACCTGTCCCTGCAATACTTGTAGTAGGCTTGTGACTAGCTCCCTTACTGAAGGCCTGATATTCAAAAGCTCACAGGCACGGAAAGAAATCATGCAAAATCTATGGGATTTATGCGAACCTTATTTAATGAAGGGTGTCTCTGCTACACATCAAGAACCCTGCATAGTAAAATGTGTGTGTGTAATGCTTTATTTTAATATGTTTTATTATAGCCCTAAAACTACTTCAGGTCTCAAGTCAGGCTAATTTTTTTAGCGCTGCTCAAACACAACACATAACTTTAAACTTGTAATATCACGAATGTCATAACTATCAAAAGTATAGGGCACGCTAACATTCTGTGCAATCAGTCAAGAAATACTACATCAAAAAAGGCACAAATGGTTTTCCACAGGTCCAAAATGTTGATATTGAAAAGTAAAAAAAGAAAATATTTTTGTAAAAGAAGTTGTGGAAAAAGTTTGTTTTTATTGATTGGAATAGCAATATCAAACAACTGTTAAATGCGAACTACATGGGGAGTTTTGAACACAAATGCATTTAAAAGGCATAAGATACAATGGTTATTATTGGTTTTTAAAAAATGTGGAATGGGTTTAAATTTAATAACCTGATCGATTATAGCCCTCATGTCAACAAAACCATATAAATATCTTTAATAAATAGCTGTACGGGTTATAGAAGCAACACTTAATAATTTGAAGTAGCTCCTGAACCATATAAAGCACATTTCAGACTTTATTTTATTTTAGGAGTATTGCATGTTTAACATACAGGAAGCATGAAGAGCACAATATGCAGCCAATGGTCAATCTCTCCCTAAGAGGAGCCACGCTATGCATAAGGTATTGTTTTGTCTGTTCATGCAGTCAATGGTCCTCTGTATTAATAATTTAAAACTTTGAAAATTAATTTTTATGCTTGTATTTTGCAATAACATGAAGTAAAGATGGTTAATACATTTGACCATATTTAGGTAATATCATTTCCACTTTACTGAATTTGGAATTAGCTCAAGCTACCTTAATAAGAAATGGTCAAATGAGAAACTAAAATTAGGTTTGTAGTTCCAATTGGTCTTGCTCTTATGTCATTTTCTGATCTTTAATATTTTATGGACAACACATTTAGAAATGTACATACATTACATATATACTTTTTCAAAGGGTTTTAAGATTATAGCATAAAAATATGAATTAATTAATTAATCTTGCACTTTTCTAATGCACCCATGATAATAAAACACCCCACTATGGGCTAGATTATGAGTGGTGCGCTAACTGTAACACACAAGCGATATGGAGTATTTCTTGACGAAAACAGCGCACATAATATGAGTTGAAAATAAACACTTTGCTGGAGCACAATTGAATTTAACACACGTTGGGTTAGCGTGACTTTAGAGCTCACCTAAAGGGTAGGGGACGAAAAGAGTTGTGTGTGTGCGGATTGGAGCCCTTTGCAGTCAAATACCTGAAAACATAAAATGGCATTTGTGTTCCATATTAATATTTAATAATGGTTTCAACTATGTATTTACTTTAAATATTTCACATTTCAATGTTTTCACATAATGTAATATGTTCTAAATATAGTCTGCCCAAAATTTCCTAAAAATATAAACTTAACTAGTTTGTAGGAAAGCCTTATGCTTTCCCAGGCTTTCTTAAAATCCCCCACAGTGTTTGTCGTTATCACCTCTTCCGCAAATTACTCTTCAATCTACTACACTTCAGCTTGAGATCATGACCCCTTGTTCTTAATTTTTTTCTTTTTATAAAATTCAAACAGCCTCAGCTTTACTGATCCCCTTAATTATACTTGAAAGTTGCTATCATATCACCTCTTTCCCTTCTCTCCTTTAAGCTATACATATTTAGGTCATTGAGCATCTCCTGGTATGTTTTATTTTTTTTCAACCATTTTAGTAGCCCTCCTTTGCACAGATTCCAGTTTGTTTATATCCCCCTTGTGATATGGCCCCCAGAACTGCACACAGTATTCAAGATGAGGCCTAACTAGTGATCTGTAAAGTGGCATAAGAACAAATACCTCTACCAATACATCAAAGCATCCTGCTAGCCTTACTTGCTGCAATACTACATTGTTTACTACATTTTGAATTGCTCAACTTAATTTTTAAATAGATAGTCCTATTTATTTAGTGAAAATTTGCTGCCCCTCAAACTAACTCTTTTACTCCTCCATGACAAGATCATGGAGTTGGTGAATGTCCTCATCCCCCACCTTCCATTTGAGGATGCCCCACAGATGCTCAATAGGGTTTAGGTCTGGAGACATGCTTGGCCAGTCCATCACCTTTACCCTCAGCTTCTTTAGCAAAGGCAGTGGTCGCCTTAGAGGTGTGTTTGGGGTCTGCGGCCCAGTCTCCAAAGGGAGGGGATCACCATTCCCCAGTTTTTCATAACCAACACAGTTATAATAATACACTTTTTACCTCTGTGATTACCTTGTATCTATGCCTCTGAAAACTGCCCCCTTAATTAAGTTCTATTGACAGACTTGCATTTTTAGCCAATCAGTGCTCACTCCTAGGAGCTTCACGTGCCTGAGCTCAATGTTTTCTATATGAAACACATGAACTAACGCTCTCTAGTGGTGAAAAACTGTCAAAATGCTTTCAGATTAAAGGCAGCCTTCAAGGTCTAAGAAATTAGAATATGAACCTCCTAGGTTTAGCTTTCAACTAAGAATAACAATAGAACAAAGCAAAATTGGTAATAAAAGTAAATTGGAAAGTTGTTTAAAATTTCGTGCCCTATTTAAATCATGAAATATTTTTTTTTTACTTGATTGTCCCTTTAACTATTTGTTTATTAATATATGACTCATTGGTATCTAAACTGCTTTTTATGTATTATTTTAATTTATTATGCATTTGAACTCAATCTATTTTATTGTGGTTTTAATATTTTACTAGAGATGGATAAAAGTGTATAGATACACTACTTGTATCACCCTGCTATGTACTAATTGTTGGGTACTTACTATATACAGAGCATTTTATAAACAATCAATTGTTAGAGTTTTTTTTACTATATTTAATATTTATTAAGATCGATATATATTTTTTATATCTAATATTTTAATACATGTTTTTAGATTTTAGATTTTTTTTTCTTTATGAAGAATTTGGATTACTATTATTATAACCTTTTAAATATTTGGTAACATGAACAAATATGTAGGTATAATTATATCTACAATATTAATATCTTTATGGTATTCTAATAGTGGATCCAACTATCGTCCTAGATGATCCCTTTCTAACTTTAACTACATTTTTTGATAAATGAATATGATCTTTTCAGCTCGATTTATCTTTATGTGCTCTACACATTGAGTACCAGTGTATATATGTAGATGATCATAACATATTAGCACAACGGCTACACGTTGTTAATAATTGCGTCCTCCATTCATGTTGCTGCTATGATCTCTAAACATGAAAAATATATACAAAATTCGTAGCACTGTATTTTTTTAGAACTATTCACTGGATACAGCATGTAAACCTAACTTGCCCCTGATTCACTAAAAAGCAGCCTATAGAATGAATCAGATACCATGTGATCATAACGTGCCCCTTTTCCATGGGCTGCTATTGGGCATGATGTAAACCTGCTTCAGTCAATTATAGCGATAGTTGGCTTACTCTCCCGTATTGGCAGCGGAGATGTGCAGTATGTACTCGTAGCGGATTAGATATACGCCAAGGTCTGTGCATTACAGCTACTCAAAAATGTCTGGGGACTAAACTCTATACGTAGCTAATTCACCTTTGTTGTGGGTGTAGATTTGCAGCATGTCCCTGTTGCGGATTGCTTGCTCGTTAAGGTCAGCTTGTTAAGGTCTATGTTTTATAACAATCAACAATAGCAGCACACGGTCTCATAAATGTTTGGAGACAAAACTTTATCTGTACTTAGTAAACAAAGGATTATAAATGATATGTGCAATACTTGACTTTTAGCAAATTTAGTACTACTATTCCATAGGTTACTATTGGGCATGACGTAAATATGCCTTTGCCAATTAAGTCTGCAGACACACCCATGTTATTAGTGAGAAAGTCTATTCTGTCTACGTAACTGATTATGTATGTGTTAAGTTGTGTACATAAATTTAATCAGGACTCTGCTATGGCAACTTTCAGGCTCAAAAATGTTTGGTGATTAAACTGTATTTATATTTAGTAAATTAAGTATTACTAACAGCTAGATTACGAGTCTGGCATTATGAGTGAAAAAGCACTGTTATGCTTCATAACGCTGCTTTTTCCCTAAATCCGCTATTACAAGTCTTGTTGGTATAGGTGTACCACACACCTTTTTGGCCGTCACGCAACGTCAGTACCACCCTTTTATTATAAGTCCTTTTCCAATGGGACTTCCATAGCGCTGGTATTATGAGTTTGCCTGGGATTCCAAAAAGTGAGCGGTACACTTTATAAACACAAGATCCGTACCGCCATCTGAAGTCAGTAGTTATGAAATTTACGTTACAAATCTGTATCATAAAACTCATAACTAAAGTGTTAAAAAGTATACTAACACCCATAAACTACCTATTAATCCCTAAACTGAGGCCCTCCCGCTTCGCAAATACTAATAAATAAAATTATTAACCCCTAATTTGCCACTCCGGACATCTCTGCCACCATTAAAATGTATTAACCCCTCTTCTGCCGCTCCCCGACATCGTCGCCACTATAATAAACCTATTGACCCCTAAACCGCCACCCTCCCATATTGCAAACACTACTTAAATATTATTAACCCTTAATCTGCCATCCGCCCACACCGCCGCTATAATAAACCTATTAACCACTAAACCGCAAGCCCCCACAACTAAATATACTATAATAAATTATTAACCCCTAAACCTCTGACCTCCTACATAACTACATAAATATATTAACCCCTAACCCTAACGTAACCCTAAGCATAAGTCTAACCCTAACACCCCTAACTTAAATATAATTAAAATAAATCTAAATAAACCTTATAATTATTACCTAAATAATTCCTATTTAAAACTAAATACATACTTACCTGTAAAATAAAACCTAAGATAGCTACAATATAACTAATAGTTACATTGTAGCTAACTTAGGTTTTATTTTTATTTCACAGGTAAGTTTGTATTTATTTTAACTAGGTACACTAGTTAGTAAATATTTATTAACTATTTACTAACTACCTAGTTAAAATAAATACAAACTTACCTGTAAAATAAAACCTAACCTGCCTTAAATAAAACCTAACATTACAATCAAATCAAATAAATTAATCAAATACAATTATCTAAATTCCAAAAAAAACCCCACTAAATTACACAAAATAAAAAACGAAATTATCAAATAAAAAAACGAAATAAATAATATATAGAATTCTATCAGCCAATCGGAATTCAAGGGACGCCATCTTGGATGACATCATTTAAAGGAACCTTCATTGTTCAGAAGACGTCGTCAGAAGAGGAGCTCCGCGCCAGATGTCTTGAAGATGGAGCCGCTCCGCACTGGATGGATGAAGATAGAAGATACCGTCTGGATGAAGACTTCTGCCCAGTTGGATGAAGACTTCGGCCCGCTTGGATGAAGACTTCTGCCGGCTTCGCTGAGGACTACTGCCGCTTTGTTGAGGATGGATGTTGGGTCTTCAAAAACTGTAAGTGGATCTTCGGGGGATGGTGTTAGGTTTTTTTAAGTGTTTATTGGGTGGGTTTTAATTTTAAATTAGGGTTTTGGGCGGAAAAAGAGCTAAATGCCCTTTTAAGGGCAATGCCCATCCAAATGCCCTTTTCAGGGCAATGGGGAGCTTAGGTTTTTTAGATAGGGTTTTATTGGGGGGGTTGGTTGTGTGGGTGATGAGCTGATTTTTTTGGGGCAATGCCCCGCAAAAGGCCCTTTTAAAGGACATTGGTAGTTTATTGTAGGCTAGGGGTTTTTTTATGGGGGGGGGGGCTTTTTATTTTCATAGGGCTATTAGATTAGGTGTAATTAGTTTAAATATTTGATAATTTATTTTTTATTTTGTGTAACTTAGTGTTTGTTTGTTTTTGTAACTTAGTGTTTTTTTATTTTTTGTAACTTAGTAATTCTTTATTGTAGATTTAAATAACTTGAGTAGGTTTAGGTTTTTAAATATATAATATAGTTAATTTGTTAGTTTAATGTAATTTTAGTATAATAGGGTAGGTTAATAAATAATTTAATATAGTTAATGTAATTTTAGTATAATAGTTAGGGTAGGTTAATTAATAATTTAATATAGTTTAATGTAATTGTAGGATAATAGTTAGGGTAGGTTAATTAGTAGTTTAATATAGTTTAATGTAATTCTACAGGTAAGTTTAAATTTATTATAAGATAGGGATGAGTTAATATTTAATGTAAAGTTAGCGGGTTGTTAGGTTTAGGGGTTAATAGCTGAATTTAGTTTATGGCGATGTGGGGGGCTGGCGGTTTAGGGGTTAATAGGTTTAGTAAGTGGTAGCGATAAGGGAGGCCAGGGGTTTAGGGGTTAATACATTTATTTAGTTGCGGGGGGATAGGGGTTAATAACTTTATTAGAGTTGCGGTGGGCTCCGGGAGCGCCGGTTTAAGGGTTAATAACTTTATTTAGTTTCGGTGGGCTCCGGGAGCGGCGGGATAGGGGTTAATAATTTTATTTACTTGCGGCAGGGTCCGGGAGGGGCGGGATAGGGGTTAAACATTTTAGTATAGTGGCGGTGTTTAGTGACAGGATATAAATAAAGTTGGGAAAAAGCCGAATAGCAGCGAGATCGATGACTGTTAGTTAACAACAGTCCGCTGCTCATCGCCCCGTACTTGGTGCATGGCTTTTTGACAGCTTTTTTGATAAATAAGGAGAGCGAATTCAGGTCTGCGGCCGCGATGTTAGGTGAGCGTATTGATGCCGGCGAATGCAACACAGTTGACGGCTTGATAAATAGGCCTCTAAGTATCTAAGTTATAAATTCACTTGCTTTCTAACTGTAATAAAAACTTATGATTATAACCCCCTCTTAATTGGTTTTAAAGTTTTGCAATCCCCATGTAATTGAAGTTTTTTAGATTACCTCAGTTAAAATGTTTAGGGACAGGCAAATCTTTATTTCGATCTTGATTAATATTTTCTATTGATAGAATATTCTCGCAAATCCTTTCTCGTCGGGGTCTCTCTGATTCGCCAACATATTGCATCCCACATTTGCATTGTATAACATACACCACATTTTTGTCTGTGCATTTAATACAGTTATTAATTTTAAATTCTTTTTTATTCACATTTGAGCAAACTGATTTACTTTTCTTTAAGTGTCTATAAGTTTTACATATCAAACAACAACAAAAAAAACTTTTATTTAACTTCCCATTAGATCCCTATAATTTTTCCCTTGTTTTTTTAGGTACAGTTGGGGCTAATCTATTTTTCAGATTATTTGCCTTTCTATACATGAAATGAGGCCTTGTAGTAATAAGAGGTCCTAGGATTTTGTCTTGTTTCAACACATGCCAGTGTTTCTTTAAAATCCTTTCAGTTAGTTTGTGATTTCTATTATAATTTGTAATAAAATGGATTTTTATTTCATTTGATATTGTTCTGTTCTCTTCTTGTGCTTTTTGTTGTTTTACTAAGAGATTATTTATTTCAATATTTCCCACTTTTTGTATAGTTTGTTCATTGTAGCCTCTTTCTATAAACTTGGACCTCAGAATATTTGACTGAGTTATGTAATCGTCATTATTACTACAATATTTCCTTACCCTAAGTAGCTGACCTTCCACGCTTGAAGATGACAGCTTGTAGAATGAATACAATTGTTACTATCTACCAGTTTAAAATATGACTTGGTATTAATTTTACTATTTTCAATAAAAATTTCTAAATCTAAAAAAGTTCATCTATTTTTACTAATTTCTTTTGTGAATGTTATATTAGGTCATTCTTGTTCATAAGTTCAAATAGTAGATCAAATGATCATTGTGTTCCTTTCTAGATTATTAGTATATCATCGATATATCTTTTATAGAGGACTAAGCTTGCTCCCAGCTCTTTTGTTTAAAAAAAAACAATTAATACCATAAAAAGATTAGCAAACCTGTAGACTGTGGCCTCTCTGGAACAGGGCCCTCTTCCTCCTGTAATAGATTTGTTTAGTTTTGTTATGTTTTGTATTTTATCACAAATCTTTGTCATTGTATACCCCTATCATTGTACCCAGCGCTACAGAATTTGGCGGCGTTATACAAATAAATGATAATAATAATAATAGCTGGGTGTAAACCTAGGCCCCATGGCAGTGCCACATATCTGTACATAAAAATAATGATCAAATAGGAAATAGTTATAAATTCAATCCTCTCAAGTATAAGTATTTTATACTTTGTTCTGTTTTGATATTTGTGTCTTTTTCTAAAAAATAATTTACAGCCTCAACACCATGTGAATGATTTATAATAGTATAGAGTGATGTTCCATCACACCTAATAAGCCACGTGTCATCTTTCCATGTTATATTGTCTAACACTGATATAACATATGTAGAATATTTCAAATATGAATCTAAAGAGTCCACATATTTTTGTAGGTATCTGTCAACATACTGTGATAGATTAGCAGTAACCGATTCAATTCCAGACACTATTGGTCTTCCAGGGGGGTTTCTAGGGATTTATGAATTTTTGGTAAAATGTAAAAAACTGGTATTCTTGGTAATTTTTTTATATAGAAAATCAAATTCTTGTTCGTTGATAACTCCCAGATTTTTATTTTTATCCAATAGCAACTTAAGTTCCCAAGTATAAAAGGTGGTTAGAATAATTTTACTTTTTTTTGCATGTATTAGTGTCTTCAAGTAATTCTTTACATACAGTGGGGCCAAAAAGTATTTAGTCAGCCACCAATTGTGCAAGTTCTCCCACTTAAGAAGATGAGAGAGGCCTGTAATTTTCATCATAGGTATACCTCAACTATGAGAAACAAAATGGGGAAACAAATCCAGACAATCACATTGTCTGATTTGGAAAGAATTTATTTGGAAATTATGGTGGAAAATAAGTATTTGGTCAATATCAAAAGTTCATCTCAATACTTTGTTATATATCCTTTGTTGGCAATGACAGAGGTCAAACGTTTTCTGTAAGTCTTCACAAGTTTGTCACACACTGTTGCTGGTATGTTGGCCCATTCCTGCATGCAGATCTCCTCTAGAGCAGTGATGTTTTGGGGCTGTTGCTGGGCAACACAGACTTTCAACTCCCTCCAAAGGTTTTCTATGGGGTTGAGATCTGAACACTGGCTAGGCCACTCCAGGACCTTGAAATGCTTCTTAAGAAGCCACTCCTTTGTTGCCTGAGTGGTGTGTTTGGGATCATTGTCATGCTGAAAGACCCAGCCACAGTTCATCTTCAATGCCCTTGCTGATGGAAGGAGCTTTGCACTCAAAATCTCATGATACATGGCCCCATTCCTTCTTTCATGTACACGGATCAGTCGTCCTGTTCCCTTTGCAGAGAAACATCCCCAACACATGATGTTGCCACCCCCATGCTTCACAGTAGGTATGGTGCTCTTTGGTTTCAACTCAGCATTCTCTCTCCTCCAAACACGACGAGTTGTGTTACTACCAAACAGTTCTACTTTGGTTTCATCTGACCATATGACATTCTCCCAATCCGCTTCTGGATCATCCAAATGCTCTCTAGCCTACTTCAGACGGGCCTGGACATGTACTGGCTTAAGCAGGGGGACACGTCTGGCACTGCAGGATCTGAGTCCCTGGCGGCGTAGTGTTTTACTGATGGTAGCCTTTGTTACGTTGATCCCAGCTCTCTGAAGGTCATTCACTAGGTCCCCCCGTGTGGTTCTGAGATGTTTGCTCACCGTTCTTGTGATCATTTTGACCCCCACGGGGTGAGATCTTGCGTGGAGCCCCAGATCGAGGGAGATCATCAGTGGTCTTGTATGTCTTCCATTTTCTAATTATTGCTCCCACAGTTGATTTCTTCACACCAAGCTACTTGCCTATTGCAGATTCAGTCTTCCCAGCCTGTTGCAGGTCTACAATTTTGTTTCTGGTGTCCTTCGAAAGCTCTTTGGTCTTCACCATAGTGGAGTTTGGAGTGTGACTGTTGTTGTGACTGAGGTTGTGGACAGGTGTCTTTTATACTGATAACAAGTTCAAACAGGTGCCATTATTACAGGTAATGAGTGGAGGACAGAGGAGCCTCTTAAAGAAGAAGATACAGGTCTGTGAGAGACAGAAATCTTGCTTGTTTGTAGGTGACCAAATACTTATTTTCCACCATAATATGCAAATAAATTATTTCCAAATCAGACAATGTGATTGTCTGGATTTGTTTCCACATTTTGTCTCTCATAGTTGAGGTATACCTATGATGAAAATTACAGGCCACTCTCATCTTCTTAATTGGGAGAACTTGCACAATTGGTTGCTGACTAAATACTTTTTTGCCCCACTGTATGTAGTTTACCAAACTTTATACAATTTACTAGTATAAACAGCTAAATTAATTAATAGTAACAGTATTTCTTACTAAAAAATTGGAGTATAATTTCATTTTATTTTTAGCCATTATCTTTAGCATAAGTGTGCATATAATGTAATTTGACATCAAACTCACAAAGAAATTACCTTAGCAGATATCCCACAAACCAACATCTTGCAAGACAGAGTATTCACAAAACTGCAACAGATGGACGGACATCTCTGCTAATCTGAGTAAACATTCCCACTAGCATTTAACATCTAATGCTAAATATAATTTCTTGTAAGTCACTGTAAAATGCAACTTAATTTGTTTTTTTAGACATAAAAATCCTAAACTATTCTCATTAATGCTAGAGGAAAAATGTAATGGATTTTTATCTTATTAAAATAACAAATTAGTTTGATGCAATTCACTTGTATATTAAGCACATTAGATATATGGTGGTAAACACGTAAATGACATATATTACGAATTGTCTAACATATATCAGTTATTGTATAGTGTTTTCAGCACTAAAAATGCATAATTAGATTACCAATAAAAAGCATTATAAATAAGATGGGAAAGTTCACAATCTAGTTTATCAATAACTGATTTTTGGGCACATTTTTTTACTTATCAAATTTGACAGCTGAAGGTACTTAATAATATGCTAAACTGGCCTTTTTGACTTATTTGTGAGCATTCCAAGAAGTTTTAGAATTAAACAGTTGCTTTGCACAATGCATACTGAAAAAACCTACATCGCTATATTCTTCTTCTTTCTTGTGCAGTTCTTCATTAGTGAGTGTTCCTAACACTTACATATGCAAATGTATTTATTGGCCATAAATGTGATATATTGAATAGCAATCACATTCCATTTGTTTTTAGGTAATACTCATATGTTTGTAATGTTACACTACAGTAATTTGGATCAGTAATCACATCAATGTGATGTCTATTGGCATTCAAGAGCTTTTCTGCTAATTTTTAAAAACACAAGTCCAAAATGTGTGTTTATAAATGATGCTATTTTCCTTATAAGATATATTGGGGACAAATTACGAGTGGAGCGCTAAATTGCGCGTTCGTGAATGCAATATTTGTTCTTCACTCGTAATACCAGCGCACGCAAATGTATTATAAGTTTAGCGCAATGCGAACTCAACCTCACATTTGCATTGCATGGAAGCTTTGCGGTCATGACAGCATGCTTCCCTAGGCTACAATGGGAGCCTCGTTCTGATGCCAATAGACACGGCACAGAAGCTAGCACAGTGAAGGGTGTAAATCGCGCAGCATTGGGCAGCATATTTAAAAATATATGTGTATATAAAGACCCATTCTGGACAGTAAGAATGTAAACTTTTGGTGAGATTTTAGCTTCTCAGTTGTGTCCATTTTTGCACTTTACAGTCTTTGAATTTTTAAAATCCTGTTATTGAAAATTATATAAGCTGGTGTTACTTTCTGCTGCTAGAAATTGAAGGTTTGAATTACATGTTTAAAAAAAAACCCTAAAAATTGTAAAAAGTATGATTAGAATCCTGCTGTTGGTGTTTTTAACTGCAAAACATTAAAGCAATCAGAAAAATAGAAACTGCATGTTGTTCTTTAATATAGTATCATATATAAGGTCCAATACAATATTGGACTTTAGTCCTTTTTATAACTCTAGGAACTGAATTTTTACATATGTGACCCAGACACGACCAAGGTTTTGGGAACTCATATCATTAAAGTCCATTTGGATTAAAGGGACACTAAACCCACACATTTCCTTTCATGATTCAAATAGAGAATACAATTTTAAACAACATTCCAATTTACTTCTATTGTCTAATTTGCTTCATTCTTAAGATATCCTTTGTTGATGAAATAGCAATGCACATGGGTGAGCCAATCACATGAGGCATCTATGTAAAGCAACCAATCAGCAGCTACTGGGCCTAAATTTGCTTTTCAGCAAATTATATCAAGAGAATGAAGCACATTAGATAATAGAAGTAAATTAGAAAGTTGTTTAAAATTGCATGCTCTTTCTAAATCATGAAAGAAAAAATTGGGGCGTCATGTCCCTTTAATATAGCCACATCTGAGTATCTCAAGCAAATGCATGTGGCTTGGTCCTGGATCGCATCATACTTATTTTTGCAGATTATATATTGAGAATGTGGATCTGTATATGGGATTGTTTTATATCTATTTTTTCACTATTCCAGATAGTCATTCAGCGTTTGGAGGAATTAACTGTATCTGTGTCATTTAGTATAAATGTAGACAGTGTATAAGTGGGTGCACATTTAGCTACAGCTCTCAAAGGCATCAATTTATCAAAGCGTCAACTTACCTGCATTCGACGGCACCAATACGCTCGCCTAAGATCGCCTAACATCGCTGCCGCAGACCTGAATACGTTCTCCAAAGTTATAAAAAAAGCTGTCAAAAAGCCGCGCTACAAGTACGGGGCGATGAGCAGTGGACTGTTGTTAACTAACAGTCATCGATCTCGCTGCTCTTCGGCTTTTCTACAGCTTTCTTGGTACCCTGTCACTATACTGTTTACCCCCTATACCGCCGCTCCCGGAGCCCACCGCAACTAAATAAAAATTTTAACCCCTAAACCGCCGCTCCCGGAGCCCACCGCAACTAAATAAATTGTTTAACCCCTAAACCGCAACTCCCAGAGCCCACCGCAACTAAATTGTTTAACCCCTAAACCGCCGCTGCCGGAGCCCACCGCAACTCTCATAAATGTATTAACCCCTAAACTTCCGCTCCCTACACCGTTGCTACCTACATTATACTTATTAACCCCTAATCTGCCCCCCCCACACTGCCGCCACTATATTACATTTATTAACCCCTAAACCTAAGTCTAACCCCAACCCTAACACCCCCTAACTTAATATAATTTAAATAAATCTAAAGGAAATTCCTAGCATTAAATAAATTATTCCTATTTAAAACTAAATACTTACCTATAAAATAAACCCTAAGATAGCTACAATATAACTAATAGTTACATTGTAGTTATCTTAGGGTTTATTTTTATTTTACAGGCAACTTTTTATGTATTTTAACTAGGTACAATAGTTATTAAATAGTTATTAACTATTTAATAACTACCTAGCTAAAATAAATACAAATACACCTGTAAAATAAAACCTAACCTAAGTTACAATTAAACCTAACACTACACTATAATTAAATGAATTCGCTAAATTAACTACAATTAAATAAAATGAAATAAAATTATCTAAAGTACAAAAAAATCAAAACACTAAATTACAGAAAATAATAAAATAATTACAAGATTTTTAAACTAATTACACCTACTCTAATCCCCTTAACAAAATAAAAAAGCCCCCCAAAATAAAAAAAAGCCCTACCCTACACTAAATTACAAATAGCACTTAAAATGGCCTTTTGCGGGGCATTGCACCAAAGTAATCAGCTCTTTTACATGTAAAAAAAATTACAACCCACCCCAACATTAAAACCCACCACCCACCCCACCAACCCTACTCTAAAACCCACCCAATTCCCCCTTAAAAAAACCTAACACTAACCCCTTGAAGATCACCCTACCTTGAGATGTCTTCACCTAACCGGGCCGAAGTCCTCAACGAAGCCGGGCGAAGTAGTCCTCCAGACGGGCAGAAGTCTTCATCCAAGCTGGGCAGAAGAGGTCCTCCAGATGGGCAGAAGTCTTCATCCAGGCGGCATCTTCTATCTTCATCCATCCGACGCGGAGCGGGTCCATCTTCAAGACATCCGACACGGAACATCCTCTTCATCCAGAGTCTTCTTCAACAATGACGGGTCCTTTTTGTGACGTCATCCAAGATGGCGTCCCTTCAATTCTGATTGGCTGATAGAATTATATCAGCCAATCGGAATTAAGGTAGGAAAAATCCTATTGGTTCATGCAATCAGCCAATAGGATTGAACTTCAATCCTATTGGCTGATCCAATCAGTCAATAGGATTGAGCTCACATTCTATTGGCTGATTGGAACAGCCAATAGGATTGAAGTTCAATCCTATTGGCTGATTGCATCAACCAATAGGATTTTTCCTACCTTAATTCCGATTGTCTTATAGAATTCTATCAGCCAATCGGAATTGAAGGAACGCCATCTTGGATGACGTCACTTAAAGGACCCGTCATTGTTGAAGAAGACTCCGGATGAAGAGGATGCTCTGCGTCGGATGTCTTGAAGATGGACCCGCTCCGCACCGGATGAATGAAGATAGAAGATGCCGTCTGGATGAAGACTTCTGCCCGTCTGGAGGACCTCTTCTGCCTGACTTGGATGAAGACTTTTGCTTGTTTGGAGGACTACTTCGCCCGGCTTCATTGAGGACTTCGGCCCGGTTGGGTGAAGACGTCTCAAGGTAGGGTGATCTTCAAGGGGTTAGTGTTTTTTTAAGGGGGGATTGGTGGGTTTTAGAGTAGGGTTGGATGGGTGGGTGGTGGGTTTTAATGTTGGGGGGTTGTAATTTTTTTTTACAGGTAAAAGAGCTTATTACTTTGTTTTTTTTTTTGTTTTTTTTTATTATTTATTTATAAACCAACAAAATATCCAGACATTATCTGAAGCAGAAATTTTTTTTGTTACATGCACATATTAATCTTACCACGCACGGTAATTTGAAACAAAACTTAACAAATACTATATCAGATAGCTCAGAAGGAAAAGAGAAAAGGAAAGGAAAAATTAACATATATACCTATTTGTGTCAGCTTGATTATCTGAATATATAGTTTTACTTTGCCTAGCATTTTTCTCCCTTTCTCACTCCTTTCTTTTCTTATTTCAATTTTGCATTAACATTGGGTTGATGTTGGTGTGTTTTTATTATTGTATTTGCCTGCCCCCCCAAATCAAACTAATTAAAACAAAACAAAATAAAACAAAACACAAAAAAAAAAAAAAAAAGGGAAAAGGATTCCTCCACTTCTCCCACCCCCATTCTCATTCCAAATATCCAAGTATTTTATGATTAGTCACCTTCTGGAGTGAGAAGTTTACGCCCATTCAGGTGGTAAACTACCTAACTGCACCAAAATGTCAAAAAAAGTTGTTTTCTTTATACCCGAGATTAATTGCTCTTGGATTAAGGGGGAATATGATTTTATTATACCCAGCCATTTTTGCAGATATTTCTTCAAATTCCCTTCTATAAATAGATCACTAGAATATTGTTCTATAATAATTGTATTGGCCACCACTGATTTATATTTTTGAAAAGATATAAATCTATTAGATTTCCAATTTAATAAAATTGTATTACGGGCAATTAATATAATTGTGTTGATTGTCTTGTAATGTTTATTTTCCGAGGGTTTACGCAGGAGGAAAACCTCTAATGGGCTTATCTTATATGGGACTTCTAAACTAAGAGCTAACCAGAAATTTATCTTATTCCAACACTGATAGATTATTGGACAATTCCAGAAGCAATGCATAATATCTGCATTCAAATTCCCACACTTCAAACAAACATTGTTATCAAGAGGATACCATTTTTTAAGGTGTGCAGGGGTAACGTATATCAAATTAAGAAGTTTGCAATGCGATTCTCTCCAAGATATTATACTAGTAGTTTTCCCTATTCTTTTAAAACTATCTTCGATTTCTAGCGAAGTAAGCTGGGGGAAATATATTTTCCATTTCTCAGCTAAAACTTCAAGTCGGGCCTGGCCAGCTTTCTGGATCAATAAATTGTATAAGGGAGAAATAGACCTGATACCTTGTCTGTAAATTTTAATTATTATATCAATATCTCCAAGCTTCCAATCAGTTTTATTGTCCTGCCACAATTCTTCATACAAGTGTCTCAGTTGCAAGTATGCATAGAAGCTATGTTTGTGGATCCCAAATTCACTCCGAAGATCTAGAAACGACTTAGCTATATCTAACCTATTATCCCTGATTTGGATCACATCCTGTAATCCTTTATTAAACCATACTTTAAAGGTCCTAGTAGAAATTCCCGCTGGAAATTTAGGGTTGCCTTGAATGGGCAGATATTTAGAGGATTTCCAATTAATCCTTAGCTCATGACACAATTTATGCCAGGCCAAGATAGGGTTCAGCAGAGTCCCCATCTTAACCAGCCGTTTAGGTAGCTCCCTCTTATCCAAATGAATCAAAGCTCTCAGACTGAATGGAGATACAATTTCCATTTCCAGGTGTAGATTGGTTGTATACTCTGTTTCCGTGATCCAATCGAGAATGTATTTACTTAATATGGCTAAGTTATAATATTTGAGATTTGGAAGTGCCAAGCCTCCCATATTTGTATGTAAAGCTAGATTTTGTATAGATATCTGTCTGCGTTTTTGGTTCCATAGGAACCCTGCTGTGAGGTTATTAAATATGGTTACATCTTTACTTTTAATCAGAAGCGGCAAATTTTGAAGTAAATAGAGAAGCTGGGGGAAGAAGAGAGTCTTAATCATGGCAACTCGCGCAGATAGCAAAATTGGAAGCGAGTTCCACCTGTCCAGTTCTTGTTTGTATTTGAGAAAATACGGTGTGAAATTCAAATTATACCATGCATTGGGGTCTTTATGAATTTTTATCCCTAGGTAATTTATCGAATCTACCAGTTTAAAAGGATATCTACCCGGTGGAGTATCATTTTGAGTAAACCATAAGATTTCGGATTTTTCTGGGTTGATCCTATAGCCCGCGAAGGACCCAAATTGTTTAGCTAGGGTCAAAAAATATTGTATGGATAGATCTGATTCATTCATAAATAGAAGTAAGTCATCCGCATATAAAGTAAGCACGATTTTATTTTTACCAATCTTTATCCCTGATAAGTCTTGCCTTAATTTCACCGCAAAAGGCTCTAACGCCAAGTTAAACAAAAGAGGTGAAAACGGGCAGCCCTGTCATGTGCCTTTACCCAAAATAATATCTGGAGAAGGTTCAGAATTTATTAATAGATTAGAAATTGGGTTTTGATAGATTGTATAGATCATTGTTAGGAAGTTACCCATAAAACCAAAAGTTGCTAGAGAACAAAATAGATGATCCCAGTTAATGAGATCAAAAGCCTTTTCAGCATCGATCGCCACTAAGGCCATATTAGATCTTTCTCGACACGTTTTGCCCTTATTTTCTAACCAGAAAAAATCCAAAACTGTCAAGACTCGGAGTATGATTTTGGACACATTTCTACCTGGCATGAAACCAACTTGATCCGCATGGACCAGATTTCCAATACAACTTTTCAATCTATTTGCTAAAATTGATGTGAGAATCTTATAGTCACAATTTAATAGTGATATAGGCCTATATGCTGCCATGTTTTCTGGATCTTTATTCTTTTTTGGTATGAGGGTAATTAAAGATGCCGAAAAATATCTAGATGGTTTCTTATTTTCTATGTAATAAGAATTGAACAGCTTCACCAGAGTTTCCGGAACATATTCCAGAAGAATTTTATATAATTCCATTGGCAATTGGTCAGGGCCAGGTGCCTTAGAGGTTTTAGCCGCCTTAATCTGCTTTGCAACTTCTTCCACTGTAACCGGTGCATTTAATAACTCGAGCTCTTGACTAGATATCTTGGGTATTTTAAGACTATTCCAGAAATTTAATTTATTTTGATCATTTATTTCCTCTTTCTTATAGATCTCTTTATAAAATTCATAAAAGGCTTCTTTAATTTCCGCGGGGTTGGTGATATTTTTACCTGCTACTCTAATTTTATTAATTCTTCTATTACTCTGTCTATGTTTAATTAGATTAGTAAGATACCTAGCAGATCTCCCATAGTTCCCTTGATATCTAGCTCTCAGTTTTAAGTCTTCTTGGGTAGTCTTATGCTTAATATATAGATCCCTTTCATTTTTTTTCTCAGAATAGTTATCCCAAGTTTGTTTAGTAGGATCCCTAATATATACCTCATAGGCATTCCTAATTTGATTTGTTAACTGAGTTTCTCGGGCCTTACAAATTCTTTTTAACTTACATAGATATGCTTTTATTTCACCCCTAATGGTCGCCTTAAATGCTTCCCAAAATATTTCTGGTTTAAACCAGAAGGAGATATTATTATTCTTATATTCATTCCATTTCTCTCGCAACCAATTAGTGAATTGTAGATTATTTATTAGATAGGAGGGAAAGAAAAGTCTAGAAAAGTTAGGCCCGGAATTTACACTCGTTTTGATTCGTAGCGAGATGATTGCATGATCAGAAATAATTATATCTCTGATACCTGTTTTAATAACTTGATTTAATAAAGGTTCTGATACCAGAAACATATCTATACGGGAAAGAGTGTTAAATGTTTTGGATTCGCATGTAAATGCTCTTATATCGGGGAATTGTACATGCCAGACATCCGAGAGCCCAAGATCCATCATGAATTTGGACAAGATCCGATTCTTCCCAAACTCAGATTTGTTAACACATTTAAACCTATCTAATCGAGGCCTATGAGCAATATTAAAATCTCCCCCGATAATTATTCCTTGATTACTATAATGCATTAACTTAGATTTCAAATTCTCCCAGAAATTTTTTTCGGGTTTATTAGGGCCATAAACATTACAAAGGACCAGTTTTAGATCATGTATCCGTACTTCTAAGATAATATATCTCCCTTCTTGATTTATAATTTGGGAGAGAATATCACATTGCAAATTCTTATTAAATAAAATCGCCACTCCCCTTTTCCTACCACAATATGGTGAATATATTACATTGCCTACCCATCTAAATTTTAGTTTTAGAGCTTCCTCTGGTTTTAAATGTGTTTCCTGTAGGAAAACTATTTGCGGATTAAGAGAGTTTAGGTGTCTAATAATTGCTTTTCTTTTAATTGGAGATGTTATTCCCCCCACATTCCAGGATAAAAAATTAAGTTCATTTATACTCATATTATTCTGCTAGGAAGAGGATGTGTTGCTGTACTTCTTTGAGAAAAATCATAAAAAGAATAAGGTGAGGTGGGGGGGGGGGGGGTGAGGTGGAGGAAAAAAAAAATAAAAAAAAATAAAACCCTTCTCATACATACAACATTCATACAAGCATCCCAGCCAAGCACCATACTTAAATCTAAAAAAGAACAGGTAAGAATGAAACCTAGAATTCTATTTATTCTAATTGAGCTTAAGTTCTTTACATAGTGTTTGAGCTGCTTCAGGTTCTGTAATTATTTGGGTGATATCATTGATTTTAACTATGATTTTTGCTGGATAAACCAATTTTGCTTGTAATTTAGCATTGATACATTTAGAGCAGAACGGTGCCATGATTCTCCGTTTTGCCGAAGTTTCTGCAGAAAAATCTTGAAATAGAAGTAATTTATGTTGGTTTATTTTGCACTCCTGAATTTTACGATAATTCTGCATTATTAAAGTCTTATCTTGGAAGTTAAGAAATTTTATTATAATTGGTCTGGGTCTAGCAGGTCCTGAAAGGTTCTCCTTAACTGCTCCTAGCCTGTGTGCTCTTTCTATTAACAGAGGCGGTTGGTTCTGTAAGCCCACACATTGTGGTAGTAAAACTGATGCAAAATGTATGAGGTCATTAAACTCAGCGCTTTCAGGCAGGCCCACTACTTTTAGATTATTGCGTCTGGATCTGTCTTCAAGATCTTCGATCTTGGCTTGCATGGTAGCTATTTTTTTTTCATGATCCGCTACTGTTATATCTTGGTTATTTAATAAGTCCTCTAAGTTGGAAATTCTGTGCTCTGCCTCGTCAAGTCGGCCAGAAAATTGGCGGACTTCTGTTGCTAATTGGATATCTCCATTTTAATCTCTGCAAATTGTGGCGTAAATAAGTCTGACATACTTTGTAATAATTGTTTACTTTCAAAATATAAAGGTTCCTCCTGAGAACTTAAGCTAGCTCTGGGTCCCTTTTTGTCTTTTGATTTAGGTGGCATAGCTAGGGGTGAAAAAGCGGTGGACGACAAAAATTTGTCCATTAAGTGTATCACACAGATAAATCACACACACTAAGGAAAGAAAAGAGAGAGAATAGAAAAAAAAAAAAAAAGGAAAATTAAAGTGTGTGTTGTAAATCAAAAAAGTGGGTCAATTATTTAATTCTATATATAGAAGGTCTAAGCCTCTTTAGAAGGCATATAAATAGTGAAATATATAAAGAAGAAATCATTCGTGGCTATGGCTATGCCACCTTACTATTTTTAAGTTGATTCTATGCACCTAGAGACTGGTTATTTGCATTACCGGTCACTGTAGAGAATCATAAAATATGTTACTATCACAAGCTATATATACACTTCAAGCTTTGCGTAATAATAGTCTGTAATCAAGAGGCCCACAGTATTTCAGGAAAAGGCTTAATTTGGACCTATGGACATAGACATGATTATTTTAACATTCTTAGCAGCAGCAACTAAAAGGAAAAACACAAGCACATTTCAATGTCACTTAATCCCTCTGATAACTTAACACTATATACAATATATAATTCCTGTGGAGAGAGTGGGAAATATCAGCATTTTCAGGTACTTTTAACAGTCATTAATTTAAACTAGATATCACACCTATTATATATATATGTAATTAGTATGCAGTATTTGGGTAATTCTTTTCCCTTTTTGAATCAAGCTTGTTCTTAAATACTCAGCAGCCAACATCTAGCAAATCTTTAACTGCCTACTATCAGGTATTTCTCTCTTTTTTAATATGTTGTTATTTAGTAACTATTGAACCTGTAGTAGACAGAATTTACTCAAAGCTCTTATATTTCAGAGTTTCTCTAAAAGAACAAACATCATTAAAGATTAGTTTCCAACAATTTTCAACTTAATAAAAACAGTTACTTCAAACAAGACATTCTTTTATAACAGAAAGGATTCATAAGCATGTCCAGAAACACTATTAGGTAAATTGCTCTTCTTTATCCTAGTGAGTAAGAAGGTAAGAGGGCTACAAAGGAAAATTTTGTTGATATTTATAATCCATCAATTGCCAGTTCATATGTATATTCAACCGTCAACTCTGTATAAGCTTTAGAAAATGGGTAGAGTTCCAGCTGAAGATAACTTCCCAGAAGGATATTATGCTCCCTGTATGTTTTTAGAGCAGAATAAAGGGCGCTCATGTTGATGCCTATTTTCCATGTATAGATAATATAGACAATATAGGTGTATTATATAACTTGATGCATAGAAGAGACCCCTTGCAACACTCTATACTGGGCTTACTTGTATCAAACAATATACAGTCCAAGATGTAACACAGCACCCTGGCCCTCAAGAAAAGACCACCCTACCTTCACCCTGATCGCATCAGGGACTTACCCTAGGCGGCTGAATCAAACAGTGCTTAAATTGGGCCAGGTGTGAGGCACGCTAGCATCAGGTCAGCCCGTAGTCCAAACTAACTTAATAAGTGTTATATAACATAGGGCACAGAGGACCCTCAGCACTGTACCTGTACTGCCGGTTCTTCGCCCTCTTCAGTTGCTTATAGCAGGTTGTCGCTTTTTAAGGGGTTTGCTGATCCGTATACCACCGCACTTTCTGTTCCTTCCTGTGCCGGGATATTCAGCGGTCTCACCTCCGTTATGTCAGGTCAGGTCATGTGTTGCGCTCACAGTATTTGCTTCTGGCGCTCGGGTATGCAGGTGCCGGGGCAACTCGGCTCACAGCCCAATCATTTTGCTTCCACTCGCCAGGTCCCACAGCGTGGGACTTCAGAGTATCCAAGCCGCCTGAATTGGTAGCGGCTAAGGAATCAGGCGAGACGACGATCCTCTGGTATATTCGTCATATAGCAGACGAGCAGGATCTCACAAAGCGTGTGTGCACTCCTCACACACTCCTCACACAACGCGTGTACGCTCCTCCCACCGGAAGCCGTCGTACCAGCAGCAGCTGTCCAGAGCTTATTACTTTGGGGCAATGCCCCCAAAAGGCCATTTTAAGGGCTATTTGTAATTTAGTGTAGGGTAGGGCTTTTTTTATTTTGGGGGGGCTTTTTTATTTTGTTAGGGGGATAAGAGTAGGTGTAATTAGTTTTAAAATCATGTTTAATTATTTTATTATTTTCTGTAATTTACTGTTTTGTTCTTTGTACTTTAGATAATTTTATTTAATTTTATTTAATTGTAATTAATTTAGGGAATTCATTTAATTGTAGTGTAGTGTTAGGTGTAATTGTAACTTAGGTTAGGTTTTATTTTACGGGTAAATTTGTATTTATTTTAGCTAGGAAGTTATTAAATAGTTAATAACTATTTAATAACTTTTGCACCTAGTTAAAATAAATACAAAGTTGCCTGTAAAATAAAAATAAACCCTAAGCTAGATACAATGTAACTATTAGTTATATTGTAGCTATCTTAAGGTTTATTTTATAGGTAAGTATTTAGTTTTAAATAATAATTTATTTAATGCTAGAAATATTTATTTAGATTTATTTAAATTATATTTAAGTTAGTGGGTGTTAGTGTTAGGGTTAGACTTAGGTTTAGGGGTTAATAAATTTAATATAGTGGAGGCGGTGTAGGGGGGCAGATTAGGGGTTAATAAGTATAATGTAGGTGGCGGTGGGCTCCGGGAGCGGCGGTTTAGGGGTTAAAAACTTTATTTAGTTGCGGCGGGCTCCGGAAGCGGCTGTTTAGGGCTTAATAAGTATAATGTAGGTGGTGGCGGTGTAGGGGGGGCAGATTAGGGGTGTTTAGACTCGGGGTACATGTTAGGGTGTTAGGTGTAAACGTTCCCATAGGAATCAATGGGATATCGGGCAGCAGCGAACATAAGCTTTCGCTGCTTTCAGACTCCCATTGATTCCTATGGCATCAACCGCTTCCAGGGCGGCGGATTGAAAACCAGGTATTCTGGGCCGGAATAGTGCCGAGCGTACCTGGTAGACTTTTGATAACTAGCAAAAGTAGTCAGATTGTGCCGAACTTGCGTTCGGAACATCTGTAATGACGTAAGCATCGATCTGTGTCGGAGTCCGGCGGATCATATGTTACGTCACAAAATTCTACTTTTGCCGGTCTGTAGGGTTTGATAACTAAGGCGAATCAAGCTCGCCACAAATACGCTGCAGAATTCCACGTATTTGCGGTTGATGGCTTGATAAATAAATGCCTCTGTCTCATGTTTTTATCTTGTTTATATGATCAAAGGGACACTGAACCCAAATTTTTTTTTTCATGATTCAGATAGAGCTTGAAATTTTAAGCAACTTTCAAATTTACTCCTATTATCAATTTTCCTTCATTCTCTTGCTATCTTTATTTTAAAAGCAGGAATGTAAATCCCATTTTAGGTTCAGCACCATGGATAGCACTTGCTTATTGGATGCTTAAATTTACCCACCAATAAGTAAGCATAACCCAGGTTCTCAACCTAAAATGGCCCGGCTCCTATGCATCACATTCCTGCTTTTTAAATAAAGATAGCAAGAGAACGAAGAAAAAATGATAATAGGAGTAAATTAGAAAGTTGTTTAAAATTGCATGCTCTATCTGAATCAAGAAAGAAAGAAAAAAATTGGGTTTAGTGTCCCTTTAACTTCACAAAGGGCTTATACACTGAATTCCATCTGTAAACACACACATGTATGCAGAATATAAAAAAAGGGTTTTCCAAGGGTTTTTATTACTTTTTATTTTGTATGTGGGTGTTTGAAAAAGAGTGCTAAAATATCAAACCATATTTTAAACATATATTAATAAAATTATATATATGCCGCATGGGAACCAGCTGACTTTCTCTGCAGCTTTTTGTACATAATCTGTTAGTCAAGTGTCTGACCAGTGCATGTTTCAGAGATGAGGGAAATATACCTGTTCTGATATATATACATTATCTTACAAAAGTGTGTACACCCCTCACATTTTTGTAAATATTTTATTATATATTTTCATGTGACAACACTGAAGAAATTACACTTTGCTACAATGTAAAGTAGTGAGTGTACAGCCTGTTTAACATTGTTGCCAATGGATTAGACATTAATGGCTGTGTGTTTAGGTATTTTGCGGGGACAGCAAATTTACAAAAATACACACCTAAGTGGAAATGTCCAAAGTGGGCCCAAAGTGCCAATATTTTCTGTGGCCACCATTATTTTTTTAGCAATGCCTTAACCCTCTTGGGCATTCACCAAGAGATTCACAGGTTGCCACTGGAGTCATCCTCCACTCCTCCATGACGACATCATGGAGCGACCCCCACCTTCCGTTTGAGGATGCCCCACAGATGCTTAATAGGGTTTAGGTCTGGAGACATGCTTGGCCAGTCCATCACCTTTACCCTCAGTTTATTTAACAAGGCAGTGGTCATCTTGTAGGTGTGTTTGGGGTCATTATCATGTTGGAATACTGCCCTGTGGCCCAGTCTCCAAAGGGAGGGGATCATGCTCTGCTTCAGTATGTCACAGTACATGTTGGCATTCATGGTTCCCTCAATGAACTGTAGCTCCCTAGGGCCGGCAGCACTCATGCAGGCCCAGACCATGAAACTCCGACCACCATGCTTGACTGTAGGCAAGACACACTTGTCTTTGTACTCCTCACCTGGTTGCCGCTACACACGGTTGACACCACCTGATCCAAATAAATTTATCTTGGTCTCATCGGACCACAGGACATGGTTCCAGTAATCCATCACCTTAGTCTGCTTGTCTTCAGCAAACTGTTTGCAGGCTTTCTTGTGCACCATCTTTAGAAGAGGCTTCCATCTGGCATGACAGCCACGCAGACCATTTTGATGCAGTGTGCGGCGTATGGTCTGAGCGCTGACAGGCTGACCCCCTCCAACCTCTGCAGCAATGCTGGCAGCACTGATACATCTATTTCCCAAATACAACCTCTGGATATGATGCTGAGCACATGCACTCACTAACGGGTCACATGACACCGGGGAGGGAAAATGGCTAATTGGGCCCAATTTGGACATTTCCACTTAGGGGTGTACTCACTTTTGTTGCAAACTGTTTAGACATTAATGGCTGTGTGTTGAGTTATTTTGAGGGGACAGCAAATTAACACTGTTATACAGGCTGTAGACTCACTACTTTACATTGTAGAAAAGTGTCATTTGCTCAGTGTTGTCACATGAAAAGATATAATAAAATATTTACAAAAATGTGAGGGGTGTACTCACTTTTGTGAGATACTGTATATATATTTGTGTGTGTCAATAGAAAATTGGCTTTTGGTTAAAAAAAAATATGTTGTTATTATGACATTTATACAAAAATATGCTCCATGTCATAAAATAATATTTTAAAACATATTATCATATAGTTAAATTTGACTTCTCGTTATAGCAAAACTGTTACACAACTAGACCAGGGCTACCTTTCACTAAGTATATCAGATATATGGTTTAAAACACTTAGTAAATATAAATACCATGCAGTGAATTACTGTATTTTTCTATAGCAATGACTGCCAAGACTGGCTTTACCAAAACAGCTCCAATTAATGCCTCTCTGGCACATAACCAATAAAAAACTCAAAGGCACTCTTGTGTCTTTTAGACACCCCACTACATTGACATATATTTCTTTACAATTGTGAACTCGTATTTCCATACAGTCCCAAAGATGAATCCCAGAATGAAGCCACATACAGTAAATCATAACTAGCCCATAAAAAAATGCATATTGTATTTGTCACAAGTCCAAATTTCCAGGGAAATACACCGCCTCTTACCTGATAAATCACCCAGCAGCTAAAAAATCTAAAACTTAATTTAATATACTTACTCAATAAACTAAAGGGAACAATCTTCAATAATATCTTAGTCAGAAAGCTTAAATAGACAAAGTCGTAGATTTAATGCTGGGTGTGTGAAAGGCATATCAGAAACCTTCCCTCTGTATGTACCTGGGACAGGGTGACCAAGATGGAATCTGAGCTATCCAAAGGATTTAGTTTGTATTATCACATGGGTGGACTCTGTGTCGTGTGTAATGGAGCTGTGCTCATCGAGACAGGATTTAGGCATGAGGGAAGATATGACCTAAGCATGAAGGCTTATATGATATGGTGCAATCTATGCATATCTATCATGCAAATGTTAATAAAAATATTTCATTTATATTATTGTGCAAAAAACACATTTTATATGCTCTTACATTTTTGTAAATAGTTCTCAATGTCTGATCATTAGTGATGGACACTTGGGCCTAGATTTGGAGTTTGGCGGTAGCCGTGAAAACCAGCGTTAAAGGCTCCTAACGCTGGTTTTGGCCGCCCGCTGGTATTTGGAGTCAGTGATTAAAGGGTCTAACGCTCACTTTTCAGCCGCGACTTTTCCATACCGCAGATCCCCCTACGCCATTTGCGTATCCTATCTTTTCAATGGGATCTTCCTAACGCCGGTATTTAGAGTCGTTTCTGAAGTGAGCGTTAGAGCTCTAACGACAAAACTCCAGCCGCCTGAAAATAGCAGGAGTTAAGTATTAGTTTTGTATTAGGTTTTTTTTTTCAGCTCAAACAGTCCCATTGTTTCCTATGGGAGAATCGTGCACGAGCACGTTTTTGAGGCTGGCCGCGTCCGCAAGCAACTCTGGTATCGAGAGTTGCATTTGCGGTAAAAATGCTCTACGCTCCTTTTTTGGAGCCTAACGCAGCATTTGTTTGAACTCTCGATACCAGAGTTAAATTTATGGTGCGGCCAGAAAAAAGCCCGCGGAGCGTTAACAGCCCTTCTACCGCCGAACTCCAAATCTAGGCCTTGGTGAGTTAAAGTATGTATCCACAATTACCTGCCCAGTTGTCTACCCCTTTAGCTCCAGATGTCCCAGTGAAGGTATACTGTGGACATGTGAATTAGACACTTATTTACAGTGAATTACATTCTAGGTTCAACATGGGCATTCAGATATCCTAGGTTTAGGTGTATACTGATCTGTATACAACATACAATTTGCTTTATTGCTGACAATGTATATTATTTTGAACATTCTAATTTGGTATATCCACTAGACTTGGAAAATGCAGCGAGCTTCAATAAAGAATTGCAATAATCTTATTACCTACTTTAACAAGTAAGCTTACTATAATAAAGATAAGTGCTTTTGGAGGCAAGCATTGGTCTCGATATTAAATAAATAGGCAGAATAGAGGTATTTTTCTCTTCTGTGTAAATTAATTTCATTTTGCTCTACCTGTACCCCGACTAGCACCCTATGGAGATTTGCATATGAAAAATGCTTGTCAGGGTTCTCTGAAATTAAATAGTAGTAGTTTCTAATCTTTAATAATCAATATAAACACTGAACACTAATGGACTACACTTCCACATAATATGAGATACAACTTTAAAATGAAACATTTTATTCTCTATGGTAAAAAGAACATTTTAGAATAATGTTTGAAATAATCAATAGTGGTTCCTGATATATATAAATGGCCTCATGTAAAACTGAATTGGATCAAGCTTAATTAACTGTTCATTCTGTTCGTATGTTATCAGGCATTCTGCCCCTGTTTTACTAAATATAAATAGTTGTGATTAATGTATTTCTTCTTATTGGGCAACTTTTAGCTCTGTTGTGCTAATAACTAAATAAGGAGGCTCTTTTTTGACCTTCTCTGTATTCTGGACATAAACAGATGGATTTGTGGCTTTATGCAAAATTAAAGAAACAAGAGAATTTGTTGAAACAAGGATTATGATAAAAAGGGGACTCTATGAAAGAATTGATGGGTGATTTGAGAGTATCACTTGTTGGGAGAATATCTTGTTTGGGAGTTCCTGTGAGTTAGAGTGGTCATTTTTGGAGGGAAATATTTTGTGTTCTAGAGATCATTGTAAGGGACCCATAGAGTATGTTGCACATTACATAATTTCTGGTGGGTGACTTAGATAGATAGATAGATAGATAGATAGATAGATAGATAGATAGATAGATAGATAGATATGTATTGGCTTTTTTTCTGTAATGAGCTTGTGTGTAAACCATTATCATACTTTGAAATCTTGAATCTGATATTCAAAATATTGGTACCATTAAAAACAACTACAATGTTTTTTGTTTTTTTTATGGACTAGAATAGAGATACTAATGCAACCCAAAAGTTGTGTTTCTATTGGGTTATCACAATCTGAAGTCATGCAGAAAAAGTGTGTGAAAAATAACTTTAAAAAATTGTAATTGTCAAGATTGGAACAGCCTATTGCTTAATAGACAGATAGATAGATAGATAGATTATAGATAGTGTTATGTCCTGGCTTTTGTCAGCGCAAATCAAATCTCTCAGTAGTTATTTGCCATGGCACACAAGGATGCAGTATAATAATAACAGTGTTTGTTATGAACTTATTGCAATAAAATAAATCAGTAATCAGGTTATAAAGCAAAGCTGCTGTGATTTAACTATAAACACTTTACTTATCTTCAGGTTTCGAAAAAGGCATTAATATCAGTGTACAAGAGTGGACAGGATCATCACAGCCATATACAGCTTCATCACAGTGGAAACCACACAGCAGATTCTCACAGGTGCTCTCTCTTAGATGTTGCATAAAAAAACATATTCTTCAATCTAATCCCCCCCCCCCACTTAGAAAAGCTAATACATAAAACTGTTAGTGTAGCAGGAGTGTCTAAATGCTATGTTAATCATATTATTTCATAGCAAGTGTTGAGGAAATAAGAGTGTTCTTAAAATAAAAGAATATTCTCACATTAGTGCTTCTCATTGGAATGCGGCCCCCTCTTTTTAGAGAAAAACACTGCTATGAGAACAGACAGGCATAGTGAAACAGAGTAACTTATTTCTTAAAGGCAATACTATTAAAGGCATATATGTGTTAACTATCTATCGGCTAGATTTAGAGTTTGGCGTTAGCCGTCAAAACCAGTGTTAGGGGCTCCTAACGCTGGTTTTGGGCTACCGCTGGTATTTAGAGTCAGTCAGGAAAGGGTCTAACGCTCACTTTGCAGCCGTGACTTTTCCATACCGCAGATCCCCTTACGTCAATTGCGTATCCTATCTTTTCAATGGGATCTTTCTAACGCCGGTATTTAGAGTCGTGGCTGAAGTGAGCATTAGAAATCTAACGACAAAACTCCAGCCGCAGCAAAAAGCCAGGAGTTAAGAGCTTTCTGGGCTAACGCCGGTTCATAAAGCTCTTAACTACTGTGCTCTAAAGTACACTAACACCCATAAGCTACCTATGTACCCCTAAACCGAGGTCCCCCCACATCGCCACTCTATTAAAAAAATTTTAACCCCTAATCTGCCGACCGCACACCGCCGCCACCTACGTTATCCCTATGTACCCCTAATCTGCTGCCCCTAACACCGCCGACCCCTATATTACATTTATTAACCCCTAATCTGCCCTCCCTAACATCACCAACACCTAACTTCAAGTATTAACCCCTAATCTGCTGACCGGACCTCGCCAACACTATAATAAATGTATTAACCCCTAAAGCTAAGTCTAACCCTAACACCCCCTAAGTTAAATATAATTTAAATCTAACTAAATAAATTAACTCTTATTAAATAAATTATTCCTATTTAAAGCTAAATACTTACCTGTAAAAAAAACCCTAATATAGCTACAATATAAATAATAATTATATTATAGCTATTTTAGGATTAATATTTATTTTACAGGCAACTTTGTATTTATTTTAACCAGGTACAATAGCTATTAAATAGTTAATAACTATTTAATAGTTACCTAGTTAAAATAATTACAAAATTACCTGTAAAATAAATCCTAACCTGTTACAATTAAACCTAACACTACACTATCAATAAATTAATTAAATACAATACCTACAATTATCTACAATTAAACCTAACACTACACTATCAATAAATTAATTAAATACAATACCTACAAATAAATGCAATTAAATAAACTAACTAAAAATAAAAAAAGAACTAAGTTACAAAAAATAAAAAAATATTTACAAACATTATAAAAATATTACAACAATTTTAAGCTAATTACACCTACTCTAAGCCCCCTAATAAAATAACAAAGCCCCCCAAAATAAAAAAATGCCCTACCCTACCCTTCTAAAATACAAATAGAAAAGCTCTTTTACCTTACGGAATTAAGGTAGGAAAATTCTGATTGGCTGATGGAATCAGCCAATCAGATTCAAGTTCAATTGGATTGGCTGATTGGATCAGCCAATCAGATTGAGCTTGCATTCTATTGGCTGATCGGAACAGCCAATAGAATGCAAGCTCAATCTGATTGGCTGATTGGATCAGCCAATCGGATTGAACTTGAATCTGATTGGCTGATTCCATCAGCCAATCGGAATTCGAGGGACGCCATCTTGGATGACGTCCCTTAAAGGAACCTTCATTCTGTGTTAGGACGTCGGAAGAAGAGGATGGATCCGCGCCGGAGGTCTTGAAGATGGAGCCGCTCGTCGTTGGATGGAAGAAGATAGAAGATGCCGCTTGGATGAAGATGTCTACCGGTCCGGATCTCCTCTTCTGCCCGGATAGGATGAAGACTTCAGCCCCGATGATGGACCTCTTCAGCCGCCGCTTGGATCAAGACTTCAGCCGGAGGATGGACGTCTTCAGCCCCGCTTGGGCTTGGATGAAGACTTCGGAGCCTGGACCGATCGGTGATACCCAACGTGGTGAAGATAAGGTAGGAAGATCTTCAGGGGCTTAGTGTTAGGTTTATTTAAGGGGGGTTTGGGTTAGATTAGGGGTGTGTGGGTGGTGGGTTGTAATGTTGGGGGGGGTATTGTATGTTTTTTTTTACAGGCAAAAGAGCTGAATTCTTTGGGGCATGCCCCGCAAAAGGCCCTTTTAAGGGCTGGTAAGGTAAAAGAGCTTTTCTATTTGTATTTTAGAATAGGGTAGGGCATTTTTTATTTTGGGGGGCTTTGTTATTTTATTAGGGGGCTTAGAGTAGGTGTAATTAGCTTAAAGTTGTTGTAATATTTTTATAATGTTTGTAAATATTTTTTTATTTTTTGTAACTTAGTTCTTTTTTTATTTTTTGTACTTTAGTTAGTGTATTTAATTGTATTTAATTGTAGGTATTTGTATTTAATTTATTTATTGATAGTGTAGTGTTAGGTTTAATTGTAGATAATTGTAGGTATTTTATTTAATTAATTTATTGATAGTGTAGTGTTAGGTTTAATTGTAACTTAGGTTAGGATTTATTTTACAGGTAATTTTGTCATTATTTTAACTAGGTAACTATTAAATAGTTATTAACTATTTAATAGCTATTGTACCTGGTTAAAATAAATACAAAGTTGCCTGTAAAATAAATATTAATCCTAAAATAGCTACAATATAATTATTATTTATATTGTAGCTATCTTAGGGTTTATTTTACAGGTAAGTATTTAGCATTAAATAGGAATAATTTATTTAATAAGAGTTAATTTATTTTGTTAGATTTAAATTATATTTAACTTAGGGAGGTGTTGGGGTTAGACTTAGCTTTAGGGGTTAATACATTTATTATAGTGTTGGCGAGGTCCGGTCGGCAGATTAGGGGTTAATACTTGAAGTTAGGTGTTGGCGATGTTAGGGAGGGCAGATTAGGGGTTAATACTATTTATTATAGGGTTTGCGAGGCGGGAGTGAGGCGGATTAGGGGTTAATAACTTTATTATAATAGCGGTGTGGTCCGGTCGGCAGATTAGGGGTTAATAAGTGTAGGTAGGTGGCAGCGACGTTGGGGGCGGCAGATTAGGGGTTAATAAATATAATATAGGGGTCGGCGATGTTAGGGGCAGCAGATTAGGGGTACATAGGTATAATGTAGGTTGCGGCGGTGTACGGAGCGGCAGATTAGGGGTTAAAAAAAATATGCAGGTGTCAGCGATAGCGGGGGCGGCAGATTAGAGGTTAATAAGTGTAAGGTTAGGGGTGTTTAGACTCGGGGTTCATGTTAGGGTGTTAGGTGCAGACTTAGAAACTGTTTCCCCATAGGAAACAATGGGACTGCGTTAGGAGCTGAACGTTGCTTTTTTGCAGGTGTTAGGTTTTTTTTCAGATCAAACTGCCCCATTGTTTCTTATGGGGGAATCATGCACGAGCACGTTTTTGAAGCTGGCCGTAAGCACCGCTGGTATTGAGAGTTGCAGTGGCGGTAAATTATGCTCTACGCTCCTTTTTTGGAGCCTAACGGAGCCATTCTGTGAACTCTCAATACCAGCGGTATTTAAAAGGTGCGGGGAAAAAAAAGCCAGCGTTAGCTACGCGGGTCGTTACCGACAAAACTCTAAATCTAGCCGTATGTATGCAAACTGTATATATTTTCTCTAATAAGCAAAGTTATAATATAATACATTAACTCTTTGAGTAATTATTTGTGTATGGAATCATGAAACATTTCCAACCACTTACAGATAGATAGATAGATAGATAGATAGATAGATAGATAGATAGATAGATAGATAGATAGATAGATAGAATCTGAATGTATAGATAAAAAGACAGATACATAGAATTTGAACATAATTATTGTATCTACACTTACATAATTTAATTGCCACTTGCTTTGCAAGCCTAATTTGTCCTAATAGTACACAAATCAAGCAGTTTACACAGACGTAGCTCTAGACTGAGAATGTCAGTTACTGTCTGCATATGCTGTGCAGACAGGCTCAAGATGGAAAGTAAACAATATGTGTTAATGTCTGCTTTTTTTCTCGTGCATGACCAGGTCAGGAGAAAGTCATGCCCTCTTTAATTGATTTCATCCTGCCATATGGAATTACATGAACTAAGTACGTCTGTAAAAAGATGGTGCAGCAAACCCTGTATTAATATAAATGAGCACATGCAGCAATGTGTTTATAGTATTAATACATATATATATATATATATATATATACATACACACACACTCAGTATTGAACTCCTTTAAAATCAGGATATATCCAATAAATATGGACCAAGCCATAAAGATGTTTAATATCCACTTTAGATCTCACTTTAAATATACAAAATAAAACCCCATAATTCTTTAAATCCATTTTATGCTTTCTTGTGATCTATGTATAGAAGCAAAAGTATTCATATTTTTATACAGCATTTTTGCCTTGTTAGTTTCTTCTCAAGGAATGTCCTTTTCTTTTTCACATATTCTAAAAAGGCACCATTACAGCATGAAACTTTGGCCCTTTGTCCTATTGCTTTTTATAGAACCAAGAAATGCAGGACTTATTTCCCAAGGGTATAACATTATTCCTTACTGTTTATTTTCCCTAGTAATAACTCAAAATGTCCAATATGTAAAATCAATTATAATTCTCTTTTTGTTATTGCAGAAAGTATAATTTATCATAATTTAAAACATACTTCTATGAAATATAGAAAGATCTAGGTAAATGTGATGCATAACTTTATATATGTATATGCATATATTTTTGCATGCATGGAAACTGCATTATTAGTTTGAGGACCCTCTCATGTGCAGTTTGCAAGCCATGATAAAAAACAGCATGGAGCATTAGGACCCAAACACTGGCTGTCCCATATAGAGAAGTTGGGTTTATATTTTCTTCACCAAAAAAAAAGCCTCCACATTATGATATAAATACTTTGATGAGGGGGCGGAGCTTGGCCGCACAGCGTAATGGCCGCAAGGTAGAGAAGCTCCTGGGCCCGATTTCCCCAGTAAGGCACCTAAGAGGGAACATGCAGGGGGGAAAAAAGCTCAAATTGAGGGGGGGGACTGGGCGATCGCTGCAGAGTCACCACTTAACAGCTCGGAGGACTCTACGCACAGATCGCCGTATCTAAGCCACACCGGCGTCCTGCGGCCTAAAATCGCAGCACAGACATGGCTGAAAATCGGAGGAGCCTCCGGCGATCACAGTTGGCGCATAGAAAAGAGGCAGCGGAGCACAAGGGACACTGGCTCAGACACGGATGGGACGCAATCACAAGGTAAAAGTGCATGGTAAATAGAGCCGCAAAACAGATATTTACTAGGCCACATCAGAACACTGAATGGAGCAAGCAAAGGCGGTCGCCGTGTCCTCCCCTAATACAGTCAGCAGCAGAGCGGTCCCCCCTTAAATATGACCATAACATATAGTTGAGGCTAGATAGCCAGAACAGCAAACAATCCTGCAGAGGGTGACAATTTGAAGCAGGTGAACAGGCTGCAAAAAAGGGAAGAAATTGCACCCCAAAATAAAAGGGAGAAATAACAAGAGGGCTAAAAACAGAATAATAAAGTGGATAAGCAATATCAGCACGAGGCATAGAGGGGATCCATAAAGCAAAAATCTAAGCAGAAAAAGGTAGACCATGTGGAGACAAGCAGTTAGTGCTGAGCAGACACATCCCATATCAGCGCTGACAGCAGAGCAAATATAACCTGCAACAGCCATAGAGACAAACAGCATATCTGCCATCATATGCCAGAATAGCTGGTGAGAGCACCCCCATTGAACTACAACTAAATAAAAAGTAATTAACCATTAGACAAACGCACCACGCGTCCACAACATCTCTAACCAGCACAGAAGTCGGTAGCAAAGACCAGCTGGAACAAGACACCAGCTTAAGCTCAGATACTAATAAGACAAAACTTTACGGTTATGCCAGCTAAAAAACAAGCAAAACTGGATACACCAGCCAAAGCCAAAAAAATCAGCCAAAACCTGCAACCTATAGAGAGTAATACAAATAAGAACTCTGACACACTAGGGATGGCACAAAAAACAACACAAGCAATGGACGTGCAAACTGACGACTTGGCACATGAGATCACCAAGGCAGATCTACAACAATTGGCGACAAAAGAAGATATCAAAACCGCTATGTCAGACATGAGAGACATGTTTAACGAAATGAAAAAAGATATTAAAAAAGTAGAATGCAAATTGTCAATGCTAGAAGAGAGTCACAATACTGCGACACAAGACATACAACACTTGTCCCGACTCTCATATGACCAGGAGGAAACGATCCATAACCTAATGGAGAAAGTGGAAGACTTAGATAACAGGGGACGCCGAAACAACCTGCGGATAAGAGGAGTACCAGAAAGCATTCAACCCCCTGCAATCCCAGGATACCTGCAGGATCTCTTCAGGACCATCAAAGGTTCAAACATTGCACCAGACATAGTCATTGAACGTGCCCATAGAGCACTAAGAGCCAAACCACCCGCGAAAGCCCCACCACGGGACATTATAGTGAAATTTCTCAACTACCAAGACAAAGAAGAAATACTAAGACATTCACGTCAGAAACATCAGCTCACTCATGCTTGCATTAGTATTCTAATCTTTACGGACCTAAGTACTGCCACCCTACAGAAACGGAGGGACCTACAGTTCGTGACAGCAGTACTGAGAGCACAAAAAATTCCATATAGATGGGGATTCCCTGTGAGCATCACAGCTACGAGAGGAGACAAGTCGGCAACACTCCGCACACTAGAGGACTTAACAACATTCAGCGAGGTGCTGCAAATACAGATCCCGACTCCTGCGGTCCACTTGCATCAACAGAAAAACAGAGGACATACGGCCCAAAAGACCACGGACAGTTCAAGTCCAATTGCACCGCCGTCATCAGACAAATAGGATATAGAGACTTAAAAGATAAGCTCAAGATAAAAGACATTCATGGGCCCACAGTCACAGCAGATGTCATCCCAGCAACAGGACAGATGAGTATACCAATAATACATGTATAGATGTTAATGTTTGTTAATAATGTTGTTAAAATATTGTTCTTCTTATGCAAATGCTGAGGTACTCCTGAGAGCATGTATACATTAGTGCTAACAAAATATAAAATCCACTCCCCTGGCCCCAGGTTAGATGCCCCTCATTAGAAGGATGCAGATGTAAAGTAATAACATGCCCACAATGCAGAGGACAATTGGCACCCTCAATTTTTCATAAAGCCAACTAACTCCATGCTGGAACATGGACATTAGAGCATGCAACTCATACAACTTAGTAACCCAGCCAAACAACCAAATATAAGCAGAAGACATACACCCTTCTGTAGATTCTTAAATGCCGCAAAACATAAGGCACAAGCCTCAACACCAGACCCAAACAGGTGCCCCTGGGGGAGAGGGCCCCTATCCTCCTTTATTGCACTCAGGTTACAGAGTTATTGTTTACTTTTTACTCTGTAAATATTTGTTAACAAATTGTTATAGCGATTGTACTGTTAATTAGCACTACAGATAATATTGATACCCTCCCCCACCATCCCCCCTCCCTTCCTTACCTCCTCCTACCTGCTCTCTTACAATATTTACTGTAGGGCACACTTACAATACTACAGTACGACATCTGAAGTGCTCACTTGGGCAAAGAGGCTCAACTAGCCTACTCCCAATCAAAGCCCACAAGCATCAACACATCAGTCATCTCTCTCACAATACAGACATGCACTTTTCAAAGAAAACACACGCAATAAACATCATATCAGTCAATGTCAAGGGGCTCAACATACCCCAAAAAAGGTCGATAATACTACATGACCTGCACAGACTAAAGGGGGATATAGTTTTATTACAGGAGACCCACTTTAAGAGAGGCTCAGAACCAAAATGGCACAACCACACATACCCTACAGCGTACTTCTCCTCGGGCCAGACAAAGAAATGCGGGGTAGGCATACTTATTAAAAATAATGTTCCATTAGAAATTACAAACATAGAAAAGGACATGGAAGGGAGAGTACTCATACTGACAGGACTATTACATGGGCGACCGATCACGATAATAAATGTATACTTCCCAAACAAGCAACAACTAGCTTTTCTGCGCTCACTTTCGGGGAGGATCTTGGACAGCTCGAGAGGGGTAGTGTTTGTCGGCAGTGACTTTAATGTCCCACTTAACCCAGAGATAGACACATCAGGGAAAACTACAAGTATACCAAAAAGAGATATCAAACATATAAATAGTCAAATAAATGCACTAGCCCTGCATGACGTGTGGCGTACCTTTCACCCAACTGTTAGGGACTATACATTTTATTCCAACCCACATGGAACGTACTCAAGAATTGATTACATCCTCACGGACTTCATAGGCCTTACACTCATTAAACACACGTCAATTCATCCTACAACATGGTCGGACCACGCGCCAGTAATCTGCCAAATAGTGTGGCCAGACAGCCCGGTCACCCCATACATATGGAGGCTGGATGTCAGCTTATTAGACCACCCATTAATCCAACCAGACATAGAAAAAACACTACTAGAGTACTTCCAGATCAATAACACGCCAGACATGACATGGGCCAACATCTGGGAAGCACATAAGTGAGTTATAAGAGGAGAGTTCCTGAAACATAAGGCAAAACTTATCAAACAGCACAGAGTCAAATACGACAACATTCTTAACAACCTCTGACATTTAGAGCAGGAACACAAAAATACCCTAGCGACGCTGAACTCACAGCTCACCTCTCTCAAACACGCTTAGACCTTAATACATTCCTACAACAAGAACAGCATAAAAGGGCCCTCAAGCTGAATCAAAGATACTATGACCAGGGAGTTAAAGCAGGGAAGCTGCTTGCCAGAACGTTAAGACGTAAGTGCCTCAAAACACATATCCATAATTTAAAAAATAAAACTGGCCAGCTCAAACATAATAGTTTATCCATTGCAAAGGAGTTTCGTTCATACTTCTCAGCTTTATATAACCTGCAATCAAACACTGACAACACAGGGACTCTAACCACAAAAGGTCAAGCTATAGCAGAATATCTAGCTGGGGTAAATTTACCCAAATTGGACAAGGAACAAACAGATCAATTAGATGCCCCACTCAGTATTAAAGAAATACAATCCGCAATTAAGTCCCTTCCAACGGGAAAAAGCCCAGGACCTGATGGGTTCAGCACCAAGTATTATAAAAAGTATATTCAAATCCTCGCCCCAAAATTACTGACACTCTTGGACTCTCTTAAAGACTCAGGAGGCTTCGCAGCATCTATGCTGGAAGCACACATTATTATGCTACCAAAAACGGGTAAGATCCTTGACACACCCGAGAACTTTCGTTGAATATCTCTCCTAAACACAGATATAAAGATCTTTGCCAGAGTCCTCGCAAATAGGCTGAATCCCATCCTCGCGCACTTAATAGCACCTGACCAAGTAGGTTTTATACAAGGCAGAGAGACGAGGGACAATACCATCAAGGTCTTACAACTAACAACTCTAGCCCGTAATACTCAACAAGTCATGGTTCTCATTTCCACAGATGCAGAAAAAGCCTTTGACAGGGTGGATTGGGATTTTCTCAAAGCCACCCTGCAGGGAATGAACATAGGCAATAGCTTTATAGAAATAATTTCTTCCCTCTATGCAGACCCAACTGCAAGAGTCAGGGCCAACTCGGTCCTCTCAGAACCCTTTAAAATTAAAAATGGTATGAGGCAAGGTTGCCCCCTCTCGCCGATACTATTTGCCATAACCATTGAGGTATTGGCATGCCAAATCAGATCGCACCAAGGCATTACAGGCGTTTTGACCAAAGAAAATGAATATAAACTTGCAATGTACGCAGATGATATTCTATTAACCCTGACCAAAATAGACAAATCCCTACCGGCCCTATTAAAAACATTCGAAGAGTATGGCACAGTCTCAAACTTCCATCTAAACTTGTCCAAATCTGAGTTACTCAACATAAACACACCGTCACATATCATAAGCGAATTACACCTCACATGCCCTATCAAGATACAACACACGCAGATAAAATACCTAGGTATTCAAATCACCCACCACTTCCAAGAGTTGTTTACAAAAAACTATCGCCCTCTACTAAAAGAAATAACAAATGATCTCTCAGGCTGGAAAAACAAAACCCTATCATGGATAGGTAGGATACAAGCCGTAAAGATGAACATTCTACCACGCATCTTATACATCTTACAGGCGCTACCCATCCCCTTACCCAAAGACTACCTAAGCCAACTACAGAGCAACATAGAAAAATTCATCTGGAATGGGGTCAAACCCAGAGTCCCCAGAAATACCCTATACATGACAAAAGAAAGGGGAGACCTAGGCCTCCCAGACATAAGGCTATACAGGACAGCAGTACTGATGCAAAGGGTAGTAGACTGGAGTCACAACTCAAACACCAAACAATGGATCAGGCTAGACAGGGACATTTTGCAAGTAGACAATATGGGTGGGCTGGCGTGGCTACAGACGAAGCAAAGACCAGATACAATCTGCAGGTACCCTCTCCTGGACGACCTGTTCCAGAGATGGGACGCGCTAGTGAACACGAGTACACACATCACAACCAGACCAGCACCTCTAACCCCACTTCTGGGGAATCCTGAAAT